>NW_019211454.1:16120863-16235190 GCF_002443255.2 Varroa destructor | reverse complement strand
CAGAATTATTGTAGAAATTCGTAAATATAGTATTATTACTTTTCTGCGTTTCTTTAACCACATGCTTCGCTCATTGGGTGTATTCGTGGATCCGAGAAATAATTGTTACTTTTCGACGGTTCGTATGTTATTGATGCCAGTTATATATGTGTATAGTTTTCTTCTGTTGCGGTTCGCTTCATGTCAAGCAGCCATCGCTTCGAGTAATATCTAATAGGCCAATCTCTGCGTATGAAGTACAATTACCCTTCGTATATATTTTGTGTGTTATTGATATCGTTCTTTTTGCTATAACGGTCGATCCGCACTATGCAATGATCCTTGTTAGACGTTTGCGTTCTAGAGTGTCCTTATCTCTGGGTTTCACCTTGTTTGATCGAGGGGCTCTCTAGTCATTATCTTGCACCCGAAGTAGGTCTGTGCTGTTGATAATATATATATCGAATTGAAGAAAAGCGTTTGCTTGTCACAATGACCACAACGATTCTCACTACTCATATGATGATAATGGTAAATTTCGCAACACAGACCTAGATGAGCTTTATATCCAAGTTTTTGTCATCTATCAAATTATGTATTTGTATGCGTAAATGGGCTGTTTGCACCAGCATAATTGTGCACGTAGATTGTATTCTCTGTGAACTTATGGCGTTACTGAAAACCAGAGCTGCTTCTGAAGGGCTTCCAGCTTTTAAAGTCGTTTTACTTCACTTCAATATTTTCCAGTCCTCTGCGCATTCGTGGCTGCGCATAACAGCTACTGTTAACACGGTCAACAAACTAAGCCTCTATATCAATCACTACGAAGAACCACTCTAGTTTACGAAAACAGCTTAGCGCAGTGTGTGGTAAAAATCCTTGGTTTATCGCCAAGGATTTTTGATAATAATTAGTGATATTAAGGAGAGATAAGGCTATAGCGGTCTTAAAACCTTGTAACCAACCAACCTTTCCACCTCGCAGAACAGCTGGACAACCTGAATTCTTGCAATGCAGATATTCACAACATCAAACGAGAATAACTAACGACAATTTATAATAATAGTAATACTGAAATCGGCTATGATATATATGTATATCGTAATGCCCAGAAATCTCCGGCAAACCTCTGGTACATCTAGCAGTGTAGGAGTATACACAAGAAGCAATAAGAAATGCATCGTCATATTTGAACTATGCCAGTAGAACGGTCAAAAAGCAGACAAGAAGACATTGATTTCAGCTGACTTTATCGATGTTGAATCCCCTTGCCTAATCTACCCGTTCAGCCTACGAAGTCCATCCCATTTACCTAGCACCCATAGCGCCTGAACGCGCCAGCTGATCGAACACTGGAAGCCTGCATGCTATCGCGGAATTGACCATCGATTCGATCGGCTTCTTTATGTTGAAAGACTGGCTCGCTGCCAGCCCGCTGATGTTGGCAAGCCCCGTTACACCGCCGCTAATCAAGGAATCCGCAAGATCATTCCCGAGGGACTCCAGAGGACTTGGCGGCGTCAAAGTGCGAAAAGCGCGGCGATGCTCGCTGAGATTGCCGTTCGACTGAGCAGACGCTACCGAGGGAAATTCGAAAATGGGTGCCGTCGATATCACGGCCGGGGCCGACATCAACTGGTCGCCGAAACTTGATGAGAAGCTCATGGGGACACCGCGGTGAATGGATCCACTTAGCATCGAATGCGATGTGTGATTGTGATGAGCGTGAGGCTGCGATTGATTAAGGAGCGTGTGCTGCGATGGATGTTGGCTCTGGGACTGCGGCAGATGCGACTGCTGCGACGTTCCAATGTTCCCATAGCCACTAGCGCTACTACTGGCGCTACCGCAAGACGACCCTAGCGACGGAGTCCCCGTGGAAATCGACATCGACGATGCTGGTGTTAGCAAACCGGAAACAGGGCACATCGTTTGGTTACCATGGGACGCACTAGCTGCTGCAGCCATCATAGCGGCCATATTACTGTTAATTGCGGTAGGTGCTGCCAACGGTGAAGTACTAAGACTTGGCGGAGAAGGGCTATGGTACATCATCGAGACGTCACCAGACGACACGCTTGGAGAAGCCGAGGACGACGAGGACGATGATGACGAGGATGAGGATGATGAAGCCATTGTGCAGAAGAAATTGCTACTCTGACGCGATGAGGCATTAAGGTACGACGGGGTGAATGGGTCATCGTACATTGAGGGACTGACAGGAGGCGACAGGTCACCGGCGGAACCCAAGCTCATGCAGCCGATGGACAGCGCTTTGGGACGGAGAGCATGCATGCGGCTTTTTATAATAGCCGAAGCAGGGATATGTTGCATGTGCGATAGGAGATCAGCGGCTTGTTGATGTTGTGAAGTTGGTCGCATACCCGCGGCTGCTGCCGCTGCTGGATGCTGGGCCCGCATCAAGTTCATCTGGGTGAAGACCTTGTGCTGATGTTGTTGTTGCTGTTGAATTTGCTGAACGCTTGAGGAACACTGCTGGCCAATGTGGTCAAATGTTCCACTCACGCCATGAGATGATTGTTGAGACTGTGGTTGGGTGTTAATTCCAAGCATCTTCATGTTGAGCGCCTCTTGCGAAGAGGCGGAGGATACACCACTGAGGGCGGCCGATCCGCTTCCTGCTGGTCGTTTTGCTTCATCGGAGTTGTGTATAAAGTGACAACGCGGTCCGTATGGACAGAGGCCTGTGGTGTGAAAAGTTCGGCACAGTTCGGTCTTGTATTTCGGATGACGAGTGAGACTACGTAGTTCATCCAGGCCATGGGCGAATTGGCACTTGTCACCGTACTTACATGTGCCATTCTCTTCAAATGGCCGACAAAGCTCGGTCTTATAACGGGACGAGTTGACGGACGAAAGAGCACTCTCGGTGTTCAAATCCTTGACGTCCGAATGGGGCTGTGGCTCACTTACGGAACGCTCCAACTTCCTGTATGTTGCAGACAGCACAAAGGACAAAAGCAGACGAACACAACAATAACAACAACAATGCGAACAAAAAAGCACACGAATAAAAACATCACATTAAATTCGTTGGTTGAGCAACAGCTTGACTACAAATTTGCTCGAAAAAACCATTTGCACCGTTTTAGTCTCTGCACGTGATTATTTATATAAACATAGTTGTTCCCGAAGCAAAAGTCCCAAACGCAATATTTGACCAAAGTCGTATATCTGATAGAATGACGCTAAAAGAATATTTGCAACTTCCTACATGTTAACACCCACCTATGCTGTGCCTGCTGTTGTTGTATTTGGTTCAGCTGAACTAGCTTTTGCTTGATGGTTTGCAACTGCTCAATGCTGGTGCCAGCCGGTAGAAGGGCAGCCAGACCTTGCAGATCCAGTTGAGCGAGGTTTCCAACAGATTGTTGCAGGGCTACAACCCTCTGTTGAAGCTGGGAGGCAGAGATCTGTTGCTGTTGTTGTTGTTGTTGTTGTTGTTGTTGTTGATTCTGCTGTTGATGGAACTCCGCCGCCTGTTGTTCTGGTTCAGACGAGGCCTGTGGCTGAGTTTGCGCTGGGGCCTGCTGCGAGGACGAGCTGGAGGATATTAACGACTCCTGCTGTTGTGATACGCTAACACCGGTGGTCGAGGTACTGGCTGAACCGCACATAACGGCAGTCATTCTGATTAGGTATTTTTGACAGCTCCTAAAAAAAGAATATCATTATCATTTCTATTAGTTATGTGGTTGAATTACATTTATACAAACTCGAATAGCGTTACCGTTGCCGTTTGTCTATTTTTTACTCATCGGTAGAGGCGAAATTGGGCAATATTAGTAGTAGGATGAACTATAGAAACATCGTCGATATGTCCTTGCCTCCAGCAGGAACTTTATAACTTTTACATGATAAACTTTTACATCGTTTCGATTATAAGATTACACATTTACAACATGTCTCACTTTTTAGCTATTACCTTTAAATTTACGCACAAAGTAGGGAATCAGTGGGTACACGATGTGTTATGAAAAGCTCTTCACTTTATAAGGTTCGCTTCTAATCGGTTCTGTAGAGCATTTTTTCATTGGCTAATAGTTAAGGTAAACAAGTAAATTACCATTATGAATGGTGCGTGCTTCTAATGGATATGAACGCCTTACCATTTACTGACTTTGCCTTTCCTATGTGTTGCTATATGCTAGCCTTTTCTATCATACGTGAGAAGGCCTGTCTGTATGGTATACCCAACTGGCTAGCGCAAAAATCCCACCAATTGAACAGAACAAAGGAGACCCGCTGTTCCGTTGTAAGACTAGATACTAACTTCCTATTTTGAAAGCAGACGGCTCGTAAGACTCATATTCCCGAAGCTTCTCTCATCTCGCATGTCATTTTCTTCGGTTGAATAATATTCAAGAAACGCACGAAGAGGACTGAACCTTTTTTCGGCAGCTTGGAGAACGTCGCACCCTGTTCGGTAACCGATGGGCGACCACAACAAAAGAAGGCTATACACGAGAAAAGCTGCTGCCCCTCCACGATCCCTGCCCACCTAAATCCGACCTATCGAGTGGATATAGGTGGTGCTATTCTATCTGTGTATTATGTCTCTATGAGTGGATCTGCGTACAAGACAAAACCGTCCCTCTATTATAGACGATGTAATCACACGGCGCATTGTCTCTGAAGAAGTCCGCGTCGTCACAAAGATGTATCTATAGTCTATATATTTATTCCCCAACGTATCCGACTAAATCGGCTAAACTGCCGAAGTGCGTGGTTTGACTCAAGGTGCGAACCTTCGCTATAAGCAGCTTTCAAATGATGAGCAGTAACATCGACTGCAGAAGCAGATATAATAACCTGAGTACACGTATCCTATCAGGATTGCCGCAGTAGGAGGTAACCGCCTAGAAAATAATCATATTACAGGTATTGGTATTACCTTTGAAAGATTTTTTGAGTTTCGTCTGTTCATTTTAACTGTAAATTTGATTGTTTTCCAGTACCCTCATTATATATCGACATATTCGCTGCTACACTCAACTCAGCAGTGGTTTACAACAGATATGGAAGCTGGCTACACTAGAAGCCGTTTGCAACACTATTGGTTATTATTGTATGTTTGCGCATTTCGCCCACATATATGTATAATGGTATACATCACAAAAATCGTACATAAAATACGCAGGCTGCAGCGCCTAAACTCCGCTACTAGACCAACTGGCACCACTAAGCGTTAGATGTGTATATATAATACAATTGACTAACATTTAACTAATGCGGCCCAATAATGTTCGATCGGTTTCTAGCGCAGACAGCAGCAGTGATAAGCATCCAGCCAAAGAAAGCGGTTAAGAACGAGCTTTTCTAAGTAATTCGTCTGCTTCCTGCCCGCCAATGACTTGATGTTTGTCTGTTAACAACTTATGCCTAAGAACCCCCGGGACGCGAACTCAAAGTGAATACCATCTGAATTGAATGTGACTGCATTCAACATGCGTTTAGCTGCAGAAGCGAATGCTACGAGGCAGGTAGGCAATCGCTAAGAAAAATCCCGCAATGGACGAGGCGAAAGGAATCATCAAAGACGTGAAGAACGAGCCTTGACCTGCCGTTAGAATCAACCGTCATCAACGAGGCCTGTATTCTGTGCATGTTTACCGGCCCCGCAACGCAGTCTGGCTACGAGGCGGTCCACAAGAAGTTGTTAGAGATGGACGCCTAGTGAAGACCTATGAAGACTAAGCGAAGTATCAACAACCGAACCCTTTACAAAACATGAAAGATGGTCGAAAGCGAAAAAGACAAAAAGTTAAATTTAACAAAATAAGCCTCTATATATATATATATATATATATATATATATATATATATATATATATATAGGTATAGTGGCTTAGAAAAACAGAGAAACAATCGGTCGATAAAAAGATTCGTTGGTACGCAGAGGTACTGCCAGAGGTTTCGATTTTTCTTGAAGAAGCAACGAGACGAATGAACAGAACAGCCAGCATAACTTGAGACTCAATTTTTTTTGAATAAGCTTTCATAAAGATTCGATAAACTACCGTCGCGCGATGTCTATCACCGACAAGCCAATGGCTGTTGCTGACGCTACTACTACGATATCGTAAGGTGCTTTCACTGGGGCACTAATGCAGCGCAGTAACTCATCGGGCTTCATTGCATCACAAAGCTTAGGAAGAGTGCGGTGGATATAAAAATGCATACACATATGCATGCAAAGTGTCGACGAAATTTCAGCGATTATTTGTTATAGGCGTAGAGGGCTGAGGTGATAGGCGTTGAAGAATCAGTGCTGAAGGTGCCCCAAAGCCAAATTTTAAAATACACTGAAATTACGTTTATACTGGTATAGTAGAATCCCTCTAGCTTTCGCCGAAGTCATTTGAAACGAGATACAGATTTAGGCTGAAATAAATTTATTCTTGCCGGCCATATACAGATGTTTTGACTATCAGTAAATTCAGTCTTTTGATTGAATTGAAAATCAATTGTGCGTGTACAACTCTGTAAAACTAATAACTGTTGCACGAATCTGTGTACTACTATAGGACTCTAGTATACTTATCCAACTCATCAACGCACATGGGAGTTTTTCTGGCTCTGCTTATAAGCACTATTCACTTACCAAACCTATGATCGTTCCATCCTCAAAGATTTTTTTACCCACTCACGGACTTATATTTAGTTTCCATTTTCAAGTAGTTCTGCAAAAGTCATAACCAGCGCTATTCCGATTACGCCAGTTCCAAGCGTAGCGCTGCAATATATTGTAGCTTATGGACCTTGTCAACCCTAGTCACCCATGCTAAATTCACAGTAGCACATATTAATTTATATCGGCCCGCTGTGTCTTAAAATCCAAAGAAATTCGAGCTCATGGGAGTAAACTTAGCCCCCATTATAACAATGCTGTTAGTGACCATTTTGCTACCGTGCAGGTCTGAACTGGGGGGGGGGGGGAAGGGGGGGGCGGAAGACCTACAGCGTTAGGCAAGGCAGTCCCAGTAGGCGCGCCAAAGCGACCAGCCCAGAAAGGCGCTTTTGCTGCTGCCGCATCAGATGCACATGACTGTGATACCTGGTTCTACAGCCGCCGCCGCAGGTGTCTGCATGGTGGCTGCTACGACTGTGACGACTGCCGCCTAATGGAATATGAGGAAATGGAGCGCGGTAGCGCTTGGGCAGAGGATGGAGGAAGGAGAAAGCTTGGGAACCAAATGATGAACAGATCACAGGCCGGAGAAGGCAGACAGGCACATCAGACTCTTTTTCTTTCTCTGTTGTCTGCACTATGGTACAGTAGGTAAGTGTGCTAGCAGTATATGTATGTCTATGTGTCCACCGCCGTCTCGATCAGACCGAAGAAGGCTGCTCGACCAGTATACGATGATTACAGGGATATAGATATACTCCAGCTTCGTCTGCAGACAAACTATAGAGCGAAGAGGAAAACTATGGTCTACGGCAAATAACTAAGAAGAGCGGCTGGCTCGGAGCGCTGACTCTTCTATAGATCGTCACTAGCAGCTGTCGTTTGCGCTCGTTGTTGCTGTTCTTGTCGTTGTCGTTGCTGTCGGTCGAGCGGGTAGCAAGGCCGGCCGAGTAAAACGGTGATGGCTGGCTGGCTTGCTTGATTGCTCAGTCACAAGCAGCGTCACCGCCAGGAGCTTATGAATACGAACCTCCAATAAGCGCTCACGGACGCAGACAGGGACGATCTCACGGAGCCCCTTCCCTCCGCCAACCTGGGCGAGTAAGTGCCAAAAACGATAAAAGCTACTGCCGATGCTCCCTGACGCTGCTCCAGTGGTGCTCAGTATTGTTTCATGCGGTCGTGGGATGCCGATGAATCGGTCACTGCCGCCGCTGCTGCCACTAAGAGTCTGCGAATCGCGAAAATGACGAAGACTGCAACAACAACATCAGCGTCAACAACAACCACCGCTGACCTACTTGCTTGGGTGAGCACGGCCGGCAGGTTGACAGGTTGCGACCTTTTATCTCAACCATACCGGCCTTAAAACAGGCCTACCTGTCAGTATGGTAAGGAAGAATCAGACAATGAGGAGAAATGCCGAAAAACAAGTGCTTTCGTATGTGCACAGTATGCAGTGATGGATACGAACGTAGTAGTGAATATAAAACAAAACGGAAATGTCTTCCGCATTTGTCTTAGGTAGTAGCTTCTAATGGTGAAATTGTAAAAATATGTCTTGAGAGCAGCCCGGCTTAAGCTCTACAGGAACTATTGTTTGAGAGAAAACAACAACAACAACAATATATATGGCAGTTATCACCAGCCACCAACGGTAAATGAGCAACGTAGGAACACTCGAATGTTCAGTTGGCTTTCCCGTATTAATTTTGAACTTCGCCGCTGCCAGATCATTGCCTAATAAATGCGTTCTAGCCGAATATGCTCTGCGAGGATGGCCACAGGCTCTCAAGGCGAAGGGGTTCACCACATATTTCTGAGTGCGCCCCCTACAGTTGAGGAATCAGCAGTTATTAAGAAATAGTAATTGTACAATACATATAGCAGGGGCCGTTGGAAGCATGAATGCGATGTTGCCACTGGATGGATAAGTGAGTATTGCTTCTGACTATGGAACAATTCAAGCAAACCACAGAAGCTAAGGACGCAATATGACTGTTTAGAAGAGCGCGTGCTTAAGACAACTATGGCAAGCATCGACTAATGAGCAAATAGACTAAGGTTTAGTAGCGTATGCGTGTCAAGGGAAAAGAGATCAATAAATATTATTCGTCGACGTGGTGGTATATATATATATATATATATATATATATATATATAAAACAAAGTATATTTAGCGATGGAGGGACTTATTATTACTCCTGTTAGTTTTGGCTCGTATATCTACGTCGGGACATGAGAAAATTCTGGGCAAACAATGTTCCATTAGCGAAGGGCGAGCACACTCTCCCAATGTCTCATTAGCTAGCTGTTCATCTCGATCGGATACATATACATACACACAGCCGTGCTACCGAAATCGAGCCTGGTTAATTTCGAAACCACCAAATTGGCCGAACCTTCTGTTCGAATGAAGGTTATATTAAGTATACGCAATTACTAGTCACGGTCCTTTTCTAATTTCAAACATAATTACCTTCTAAAACTTCAATTAGTGTAAATCAATGCCGATCCGATGACAGAATAGAATGATTATACATTCCTTCGATAACACACTAGCTCTTACCAAACAATTAAGATGATACTTGATCAGTCTTCTTTCATTAGTGTTCATATCATTTGCACAGGGCCGGAAGTCCCAAAAAAATGAAATGCTTTTTCCGCGACAAAAAAAATATCCCTGTTTTTTGACATTATCATTCCCGCTTGCATTGCTACGAGCTGGCTACATGCATGCGGTTCTCTGAATCGGCCCATAATATTGAAACGAAACCCTAAGATCATTATGCGTCAGTCATAAGCTGAACGACAGCTCGCAAACAACAACAGCAACGGATTCTAGCGGTTTTCTCGTGGCCGATCAACTGGGCTGGCCATCCAACCGGCGGGTCAAAAGCCTCGCCAACGGGTTTTTTTTTTTTACAAAACAGCAACACAGAGGCCACATTTCCAGTTACTATCGATTCAACCATTTGCTTCTTGATCAGTGATTGTATATATATATATATATATATATATACATATATTGCTTCCGATAAGGGTTTACAAAACAAAGATGTACATGTTACCAATAGAAATACAATTACAGTTAAAACTTAGGATTTGATTGCTACATTAGAGTCATTAAATCGAGTTACGCACAAGATAGCCTTATAGAACCAGTGTACAAGAATCACATAAGAAGTTAAATTTTGCTGATTCTTAAGTTTTCATTTATGCACCCTAATGTCACTTCCTTTCAGATGGATTAAAGCTATGCTTGCTGTCGACGAGAAAAAACACTGTATCCCGCCCAACTGCATATTCCACCCATGTCATGTATGCCCACTCACCGTTGGTCTTGTCTCCTCTATAGTTTCGTCGTTGTTAAAACGACTCGGTCTTATGTCGCTCTTCCCGAAGAGGAACTTATTTCCTTTAGGTCACACAAGGTAATAGTCCAGTGAAGTTCAATCAGATGTGTGCATGTGAGCTTAATGGAAAATCACAGACGTTTCATCACAAATAAAAGATCGCGGCAGCAAAAATTGATGCCAGCAGCGGTAGCATCGGCGCAGGTTAACAGGTTGCCAAAAAATGAACTTTCGTGCCACGTTTTTTTTTCGTTTACCGCCGTTCCTCGAGTAGAAACAGTCCGATCTTACAAAACGGGTTGTAATACTTTTCGGCCAACAATGCAGAGACTTTCTTCCCGAACGGAGTTTAATTTGTAGAATGGAATGGGAGCTGCTTTTTGTTTATTGATGGATTCGCGCCCGTTCACCATCGATAGGCCACCACGGACTGGCGTTGACGTCCCAAAAGACTTAATGATTCATTACCGAATGAATTGCGTCCGTTCAAGTATCAATGCGAACTCAGCGCATTTGCTTAGCGTTCACTGGGCGTCAATCCACTTCCGCTCGGAGAAAGACAGAAACAATCAGCCGCGAGTGGCGCGCTTATAAGCACACACTGCTCGCTGCTATCTGCTCAGCTCGCGACCTGGTGTTTCGTGCTACAGCAACGGCAACAACGAACTTCGACAATCAAGCACGCTGGATCGACTGAGCGCCGTTCTCGTTCGGCTTTCGATCTGTCTCTCCGTCGTCTGCTTTCGTCGGCTTCGCTGCCGCCCGGCGTTTGCTGTGAGTCGTAACTGGGACGTTTACGCGACGTGAACGCTGAGTATCATACTTGTACACACATGCGGACGTGTATTTATATTAGAGAGAAGCCCTTCGCTGGATGATATCTACAATCGTATAAGTGTAATGGAAGAACGTGCACGGCGATTCTTACGGGAAGAGAGGGACACACTCAGCTACTGCTTCACGCAAAGTAATGCGATTTGACTGAATCGCAACTGACGAGCAATTGCGAGGTGCATAGAGGAAGCTGCTATAGTGGTGATTTGGTCTGAGCGGGCAGCGGTCTCATTGAGGCACAATCACATAATTCAAACAAATATATATAAATATCCAGTAAAACACAGGTAAAGAGAGAACGTCGTCGAAGAGCACTTGTTCAACGTTGAAGCTGTAAGGGGCAGGAGGACTGATTCTGAAAATTCTGACCGCGAGCCACAATTTTGTCGGACACTAGCCAATGTATGGTGGCAAAGGGATACCAGGATCTACTTCGATGCTGGGATGCAACCCGGTCCAGGTCGCCTGTTGTATCTGACTCTTTCGCACGATGATTATATACAGGGAGCACGGGTTGATGGCGACTGTCAGTCAAAATGCTGTGACAAAACCAATAACGACAACGGCTACGTTAACAACTACAAAGTTCCGTGAGGTAACCTCGCGCGACAATCTATCTTTCCACAGGGCGCAACAGGTAGAGCTCAGTCACTACTCCTACTCCGACTGTTCTGGTAACTCTGATCGACCAACGCGGCTCGATACGCTCTGCCCCAATGGCGGGCACCAACTGATCGAGGAGCAGCAGAAGTTCAGACTGCTCGTTCTGGAGCTCGCGGCTGCCGCCGGTACCGTCGCTGTTGTCGCTGTTGAGTGCCTACTTCTGGTAGCGCTAGAACGATGGCTGCTACTTGGCTTAGTCAGGCACACACTCAATGTGTTATGCCTAGACCCATTCACTCTGCCGGGCCGCGACCAGCGGATCCACATGAGGGGTTCGTATCAGGGAGGTGAGCGAGTGGAAACTAAGCGAATCCGAAGGGGGAGAGAGAGTATCGAACCACTTGTAAAGTGGATCAGAGCGGCTGTCCGATCGCCAGCCTGTTGCTCTCAGGCAGCCGTGGCAGCAGCGAAAAGACGCGGTTGAGCTGAGCAGACAGCCGACTAACCAACTATCCTCTACCAAGCACTAGTCGACGAGAAACAAGCGGCTCGACTACGGCAGAGCTGTAGGGCAGGGCAGGGCAGGGCAGGGAGGTAGCTAACTTGCTGCGGTCCGCTGGGGGTAGGTTACCAGCAACGGCAAAATCTGGCCACAGCTAGACCTGCATGGAAGCACGCTCAAGTCTGTTTAATGAAACTGTTATCTGTGGTAAGAAATCTGTGTGGTACTAGATTTACTAGCTTTGTTTACGTCCCGTAAATCGGTGTATATGTGCGTATAGAAATGTTGATTAATGGCAAGCACTCGTCAAAATTGCTGCCGTTGTCAAAGGCGCCCGCGTTCAACAGGCCGTTGCTGGGACCGTAGCGTTCGTAAGTACCGTTCGCCGCGCGTAGTTTCGAGTTCTGCGGTCTTGCTCCGAAACTCACGCCTCTCCAGACTCCTGACTCCTTCCCAGCGCCGGTTTGCCTTCTAGCGACGGCAGGAGCAATGTCAGGAACATCAACATCGACGTTTTAATGCACATAAAATAACGTGAAATCGTGGCGCACTTGGCTATGAATGTACTGCTGTGATTTACAGACCAGCGAATGTTCTGACTTTAACAGCAAAAAATATGCCTGAAGACATTATGCATTGATACAAAGACGGCAGGGTAGCTACGAAATATGGAGAGCACTCAAAATATAGAGAAACCTAATTCAAATATGTTCGCACCGCTGCTAGGTAGATTTTACATAGTACCTAAGAGCATAAAATATAAGCTTGAGATGTGCATCTATATTACAACCTAATTATTATTACGAACAAATCCGGCGGACCTTAAAGGCGATAAATTTTGAATTAGTTGAACCATAATGATGATTTTTAAGGATACTCTCGTTTATTGTGAACACATTTATCCGAACCCTGGCAACCATTCGCGTTCATATATATATAATTTCTCTATCTATAACGTTTCAAAATAAATCGATGGTAGGATAATCAGATAGCTTTTTTTAAGACAATTTCCAGAACGTTGTAGCTGGCCTTCGAAAAATAAAGACTTAACCATGTTAAAGATGTTTTTACTTCTCCTATAGTAAACTCTAAACTAAGTTTCTAAAGAACTGGAGTATTTATTAGCCAAACTTGCGTCTGTTAGCGGCGCATCGTTCAAAACTTATTCAGTTTCAAAGTCGGCCGAATTCGCTTATAACAGCTTAATATATAGATATATAACATTAAAAGGGTGTTACTAAGTGTTGTAGAGTTTGCTGAATCTAGATGAGCCATATATATATATATATATATATATATATATTATAACACGCTAGCGTACGTACAGAATCGTGTTCTACCATAGGTAAAAGGAGATGAATGCACATTCTATTAGTGTTGACTAAAAATATATAAAACAAAGACTTAAAGAAACAGGGAAAGTGTCGGCCATTGTTGTTGAGCTGGAGGAAGAAAGAAATATGATATAACGAAAATTTCTATGGTCTGATTATGACACAGGGTAATGGACATTGAATTAAGCGGCTTACCCACGATCACGGAAAAAAAAAAAAAGGTTTATTACTTATCTGTAGAGACGGGAACTTTTTGGAGCGAAAATGCCGTAATGGATTAAACTAACCGGAATATATCAACGCTGCACCAAGCTGTTTACACCGGTAAAAAACACAGTGAATATATATATATATTAAGCAATTAGGTAGGGAAATATTGTTGCCTATTACTTCGCATTCAAGACTTATTTGAGCATCCTTTTCATTTGATTTCGCTTATTAAACTTATCGCAACCAACAACGGTGACTATGGACTCTTGCTCTGTTTGATCGAAATCAGTATCAGAAATAATCGCACATGTACGGTATTCCCCACAGGATGGAGTCCATACGGTTTAAACATACAACATGCCAAAACCAAATTGAATAACTCGGTAAGCAGTTGCTGAGGGCTATTGCTTTTGTTGTTGATGTCGCCACTGCTGCTGCTGCTGCTCCTGTGGCCCGAATCACCGTTTGTTCGCTGTTAGCCGTGGGCGGCTGGATGCACTCACGACCCACAATCCACGGCTGGTCAGGACCCACAACCTCATTTCTCTCATCCCGCCTATCCCAGCTGAAAACCATGAATGCACACAATTTACTCCGCTACAGAATCTCTAAAAGACGAAGATCTTCAGGAGCAAGAAGGCGCCATCGGTAGAAATACGACCTGCGACGCCTTGCCCGTCCCAACCCCACCGACTCGTAGCAATGGTCCATAGCCATGTACACAATGCAGATTCATGGGCGAACCAACGAGTGAAATATCCAGCAAGCTCTCAAATACGCTTAGACACACACACACACACATAAGCAAACAGACATACGGCTCCGCAACGGGCACATGCCATTCATATCGAGCTATATGCAGTCGCACGCAAATGCAACTGTAAGCTGCCATCCGTTGATATCCACAAAGATCCTTGTATTTATATATATATATATCTCGAGTCTTGGTGGTGGTAGCGGACTCAACAAGCCTCCCGAGGCGACCTGCTGCCTCCTTCAAGATCCTAGATCATCACAGTCCGTAGACCTCGTCCCTGTTTTCGTTCGAATCCCCAGGCCAGGTTAGATCCGCGCGGTAAAAATGGCCGAAGAAGCGAACAAAGGAATGGATAAGAAGGACACGTAGTGAGTAATAGTATTCAGAAGAAGGCGAACAAAAAACGAAACGATGATGAATAAAGGCTTGTGGCAGAACTTTGGAGGACGAGCAGGGGACTTGACGCATGCAAAATAGTGTGAGAAGACCGAACCCAGAACAAGCCGTCTATTGGTTGAGTTAGCACGAAGCAAGCTGTGGGTAGATGGATTGGAGTAGTGGGCCTGTTAGTCGACTGGGAAGACAGCTCCAATACGACGAAGAAAAACGGTTCGGGCCTAGCTGCAGCCTATAGCTTCGGTTGGGCCAGAGCCCGTCGAGCACCGATGATGGAATCCCTCAACAAACGGGGGAGGGTACGGGATGGGCGGCGGAGGGGCAGACGTTGACTAGAAAACGCGAAGGGATGGACAATATCTTTAGGATCTTCTATACACCGTGACTATATGCATTTGATTGTGTGCCATATACTTTCGAGCGCATAGTACGGGATCGGTGGGAGGCTGAGTGTAGAAAGGGCGAGAATCGCGTGGGGGTTGTACACTCAAGGTTCGACGCAGCTGGATCCCGGGGCAACACATTTCATGCAGCTCGGAGTTAGAACGGTTGTAGTAGTTCTACAAGCTTTGCTATAGAGCTGTAACGTGGCGGCCTCTGTACGATGCAAAGAAAAACGGTGGCTACGGATGACTGCGTACTATCCAACCCACATTCCGTATGTCGTATCCTGCCTGGCGTTGGTACTTATACATAACTAAACCTGCGCAACGTAACTATCCAAAGTGGACAATAAGTTGCGTTGTGGCACTAGTTAGATCGAAAATATAAAATAGAGCCGAATAAATGTTTCGAGTTTCAAGTGTGGTACCTTATTGTTATGCATTGCTTCAGACGGCTCATTTTCCCAGTACGAAACGAAGTGTGTCCGAGACACTCGAGATCGTTCCATTTTTCTTTAAGTCTAATGGACGTACGTAGATCAAGAGATAAGCATGGCGACCTCCAACTGAATAGACGACAAATCGATTACTTACTGCAACTACAAGTGTTTCGACAAAGGTCCAATACGAGAGCTAGGTGACAGTACCCGGTGCCGACAGGGAAGCTGATAACAAAACTAGAAGGGTTTAAAAGTCTTTAAGGGCCAAAAGACGAAAACATCGGTGGAAATCTATAAAGATGGACATCTAGATTCCGTGCGCCTTCAGAAAAAAGACCGAAAAATGATCTGACCTATGTCTAAAACAAAACTCAAGAACGAAAGGTGGAAAAATGTATGTACATACACGATAAAAGGGAGGGTTGAACAAAGACATTGATACGGTAATAACGCACGTATATCAATAACCCTCATATTCATGAGCGATCTACAAAATCGTGCATCATATTGCCATGAAATCACGTTGTGCTGATAGTACTGAATTGCACATATGAACACATTTGTCTTTTGGTGATGCCTTTGTACGAATAGGTTTGCCTACCCCCCCCCCCCCCACCCATTAGCCATGCCATGCCAGGCAACGACACCCGTCGCTTTACTAGCAACCCGAATTTGAGTCCATGTTCTGAGGAAGCCAGATGTTCAGGTGCGATGAGAGCTTCTTGTTTCAACCGGACGATAGGAAAGCATTATATGTATATATAGAGAGAGAGAAACATTTTTAACATAGGAGTAATGTCGGCGGGTGCGGGTGCTAAATTTTTTTCGTGCCACCCCCGACCACTGGCCACCAGGCCGTATCGTTCTCTTTGACTGTTTTCTTGGACTAGTTGTTTAGATGACGGGTGAATGAGGTTCTGATGACGAGTGAGGTGGGTCTAGTCGCGTTTTTATAAAGTGGCGCAGCATTTTGTCTAACTCTGAGTCAGAAGACAGGTTTGCAGGAAAACCCGCAGCAATGAGGGGCTCAATTGCAGACAGAAAAATTGCATCATTTTCCCTTTCCTGTTTTTCGGAGCGTCTGAGCTTTCGCCAGATGGATACATAAGGCCGCAACGTACATTAATGTGCAGAGGATGTGCATACATTGGTGTGTAATCGTGATAGTCACACACTGAGACACGGGTCGAGCTAACGATGGCAGGTACGAACCGAGACTCAATCGAGAGCAAACTCAGCTCTTGCAGCTCGCAAAGGACTAAACCACCCTAAACAAAATGTTAGAGACACGACAGCGTTAGCAGTATGGGTTTCGGCCAATGACTAAATATGGCGTGGTTATACAAGGCGAAAATTCTTGTTGGCGGGGAGTAACGTTAGGAGTGAAAGACGTTTTTAAGCAAGATACAGATCTGTACGTAACACGTGCCCACGAGCGATAAGATTCCACACAGTGCGATAGGTGATACCTTACCATACTGATAATTGTTAAAGCGTAAAAAGCTAGCCTTTGAGTTGTTTTTTTTTTCATATTGGAAAGGGAATCCGCTATTCCCAGGTCACTATTATAGTGGCAATATCATTATTCAGCCGGGTGTTATTCTATGAATAGGCAGCTGTTCAGAAGTGGAATACTTCCGTTCTCATCGGAGACGTATCGGGCTGGTAGGGGCTGCTGTGTTTCGTATTTGGAACGTTACCTATGCGTCGGGTTTTTTTTTTCTAAGAAGTACGTGCCCTCTTTATTTAATCACGCTTATATACATATCGCTGAACTACACATTAGGATATGGTTTGTTGTACATGATAGTATAATCAATTGGAAATTCTCTAAGTGCCAAATTCTATGCCACGAGCAATTGTTTGCGGAGTCGGGCTAGGACACGTCACTTTCCGTCGTACATCGTCTAATACTCATGACAGCGATACTCATAATATCCTCGTACTGCACATATATAATACGTAACGTATTATACGTAACGTAATACATAACGTATTATGAGAAATATTATAATATTAGCGAGAAAAGTAATTTATTTATTATTGCAGTATTACGTTTATTGATTATAGGATACTACTGCAATGCTAGCATTGGGAAGCTAGATGAAAACTTGACAACTTGCTTTACTTCAATTATTCTCCAATAATAAAAGTAATGCGTCACTCTGGTTAACTCTAATTATTTGCAATGATATAAGTACGTTAGAAACGGCTGGGAAGTGCTTGCTTTTGGGGACCGTTTCAAAAGAAAGAAGAAGGAGTCTTGAAATATCTCTGTAAAACTATGTAGGGCAAAAACAGAGTGCAGGTTAATCGGGTATATTGCTTATTGCGATTCCCTACCACGCTCCGTCTCCTAGAAGACACATCCACAAGAGACGCAGTTTTCGTGTCTAAGTAATTTACTTGGGCATCCCCAAAGCTTTAGTTAATTATGGCGCACTCGAATAAGATAGATAGCTTTAATTAAAATATTATAATTGAACAAACTCACTGGAGGAATGATATTCTGCGCGTCCTCTGGAAATAAAACACTACTACTACTACTACACAGCCCCAGTTTCGAAATTATGCCTCTAATCGAAATTAATAATTTCATCAAATTCGTTTTGCTCACGCAACGACTACACGATCCAGCAAATGTTTGAAATCTTCTTGAGCTTCTGAGATAGTAATTAGAACGTTATCCATGATCTCAACCCAGCGCTATGTATCTGTGTCAGATAACGTTTTTATGGTGTGCGGTCCAAGCGATAGAGGATTTTATACACCTGGCTATGCATGAAGACCAAACCAAGTAATTGTTTTGTTAGGGCATCTTGCCCCCGAAGCATCACTCTTCTCTCTGCATAGTTGCTTCGTCCACTTTGCTCCTCCAAACTCACTTGTCTTCGGGTGACGCATAGAAGAGCACCTTTAGAGAACATCAATGCTTCTTCCCGTTCCTGTGGCGCTTCTTTTCTGAGGGAGGAGTTTAGGGGTCATCTATAGTCATCGTCCATAACTTCTTCCTTTTTCTACTTGCAGCTTCGTCTAAGCCGTCGCGAAGATAGACATGCGGTATATAGCTAGTGCCTCTCAAATAAGCATATGCGTATACGCTCGGGGATACCGCGGAGTAATCGGCACTGAACTGGGCGAATGTTACGCCACTCCGTCCGGACCTATTGAATTGGAGGTTGTGCGTCAAGTCGCATTTGGGAAGTAATACAACTGCGGCTGCTATCGTTGGCGCTGCTATCGGCGGCGCTGCTGAAATTTCACCGTTATGTGCAGCGGCCTACTGGGCCTGAACCAGCGCGAGGCGTACCGCACGTGTGAGTCTAACATCACGTTCAACTCGTAACCACAGCAACAAGATCGTCTTGATAATACTTTTTGTATCGCGTTGCAGTAAGACTCGGCATAAGTGATAGCAATAGCTGGCTGCTAGTGGCATAAGGTAAGCTAATTCTTTGTTAGTGAAGAACCTTGCGGGGGTTTGACCCTGTCCGAACTGCCGTCTGTCGTTCGACGTAGCCGGACGTCAGGCAACTGTCTGCTTCTC
Source organism: Varroa destructor (assembly GCF_002443255.2). NCBI lineage: Eukaryota > Metazoa > Arthropoda > Arachnida > Mesostigmata > Varroidae > Varroa > Varroa destructor. The sequence goes on along the minus strand of NW_019211454.1, from coordinate 16,216,197 downwards.
CATTCTAATCGACGGTCGGTGGCAACGTAGAGGCCAGACAAAAAAAGGCAGTAGGAATCTTTCCATGTATGGTCTATGTTTATCTACGGGGCAATAGAAACAGAAACTCTTCTATCTATACATAGCTTTCACTTAATGCGAAGCCAACGACAAAGCGAACGAAGACGACTGTACCAGCGGGCGCTGACCAACTTGTTCGTGGAGAACGATAATAACCACACACACATATATATATATATATATATATATATATATATATATCTGTGCGTGTAAATAGGAAATGATGAGGTTGGTTTGTCGTTCGCTGGCATTAACTTGACCGAGCACTTCGTTAACTTTTTTGATCTGCTGACCACTATGGCCCTGCTTTCGTCTACTACTTTTCCCCCTTACGCATGGCTATGGCAAAAGCAAAATTTTGGCTCAATTATTCCCGCTTTCTCCGTTGTATTTAGTTTGTTATCGACATTACTATGCATGATACTAGAAATAAATCGGTTCATGTTAAAAGTTAGAAAAAATGAGTCGGTCTTTTATTATACGCGGGAATGAAAGAACTCAAACAAGAAACAGCCACTAGAAAACGACTTGTCATTGTCTTGCTGCCAAATGCCTCTTATGGTTTTCTGTTTGATAAAGCCAATCAGCGCATCAACTGAACGCACGGTTTATACTCCAAAGAAGGGTTTTAGTGTAGGAGAAATGCAAAGGCTCAAAATGACTCTTCATAAATGCAGGACTTTTACTGTTACCTATAGGCCATACCTGCCTCAACAAGGCTAGACCGCTGTTATCTGATTTGTGAATTTAACTACATCTAGCGGTCTGGAAACCATTAGGAAATAAATGTTTGTTGCTACCTATGATGATTTTGCTATTGAAGCCCAATGCCAAGATTTGTCGCCTACTAGCGAAGCTTGTCATCGAGTCGCGTCCGCATGTCGTGCAGCGTGACCGCCTTAGTTGTACGCTACTTATGTACAACTCTACAGTATTCGTTTTTATGCATAGCTCTGTACGTCTATATATAATGCGCGGGTGTCTGCAAGCGTCTAACGTTCACGCGTTTCAACTGCGTACAAACGCACAAATACACACATTTGTGTCAGGCTGCCCCTGCCTATTGCACGACCTAATGTCGTTTACTCGAGCAGACATAAACGATGAAGATGCAGAAGCATATGACAACGCTGCTTCTACGCAAATAAAAAGGGCCTCCAAAAATTATTACTTGCTTATTGGCACCACCATCGCGGCCGAGCATCCGAGCGACCGATCACCCAATCGGCGGACCGATAATAGAAGTCTACGAGCCCTGATCGTCCTACACCCGCTTCACCTATCGGACGCTGCTAGTGTCTCACTAATCAGTGTTTCACTCTGACTTCAGCCTTCAAATTTCGGGACTCGGGGATGCTACGCGGGCTCCAGCTAACTTTAGGACCTTCTCAAGATTTTAGCTAATGTCGAGAAGAGCTATTGAGTAAGAAGCATTGGAGTCGCTGCAGAGAGCCTTGCGTTTTCAGTCCCTTCACCGACGTAGCAGATGTACCATCCGTGGCTGTTTATGGATCCGTCGTAGAACTCGATGGACTACCAATCTCGTGTAGATCACATGGCTGCTATAGATGCAGACGACGTTACAATGTTCACTGGCCGGCTCAGACTCTTGGATCGCTAGTAATAGCTTCTGATTGCTGGGTACTTGCGTGGCGTTTCGCGATCCTAGGTGGGGGTCAGTGCTAGCTGAGGCATCACGAACGCTGCGGCCGGTTCTGGTTGCTTGTTTCACCGTTTTACTATATCTTTTTTGACAGATTTTTTACTTTTATTTTCACTTCTTCGATTTAGCAATCTTAGCTCTCTGTGTGGTTGTGAGTGTGAGCGTGTACGTGTATGTGTGAATGTGTGTCTTTGTGTATGTGTATTTACGTCTGTTGACGCAATTCTGACTAAACAGCTATCACTTTTAGTTGGTGAACGGAACAACGAGATGGCAGCGAAATGGAGACTTCGCTGTCGCTGTTTAGACGGTATTTTGGCGTTGTTGTTGTTGTCGTCGTTGTCGTCATCGATGGCACTGCGGTCTTGTGGCAATTTGAAGTTGCGGTACTTCTGGTATGGTGTACTTCTGAATTGTAGACATGGACGAGCCGCCATGTCGATGGCGACAAGCCCCAAAGAAAATGCAGAGCGTAGACGCTTGTTGGGATACTACTGTGAACCGGCAAATTGATCGCCACATGCGAAGTAGCAGTTCGCCTGCTTTGAATTTTCGATAAATAGTCAACGTTCGGCGTGTTATGCCAGACGGTCTTCAAATGGTCATGCAGGGTTCCCGCTGTTTGACGTCGAGGTGATGTAGCAAAAAAATAACAAATATGGTAAAGCAAAAGAGAGTATTCAGGTACAATGGGGGGTCAGGGCGGAGTTGGACTTACCCTGAGAGGGTCATTTGAAAAAGATCAACCAAGAAAAAACAACAAGATGTCGTATTGGTATCATATTCAAAAGTGCATATATACTCACATATACATGAAAAACCTGCCCAAATGATTAGCATAACGATTGCGAGGCGCGAAGTGAAGTTTACGGAGAAGCCAGTAAATCGCAGTGAAAGAGCGACAGAGAGAGAGAGAGAGAGAGAGAGGAGCAAAATGCCACACAAACGGTACGATAGAGTGTGCTCCGCGCAGTGCATAATGAAATAGAATATAAAGAGATGCACGCTACTAAAGAAAACTCAATAGCATGCCGTAACATGGATCGGGTTTTATAGGTAATATATCACCTGCAGAATGGAATAGGCGGTAACGCCTGGGTTAGGGAATCAGAAGGTTTGGATCTATGAACATAGGCAAACTGATGCCGTCTTTAACGTGCAACTTCGTCAATAAGATAAATTATTATTAAGCATGTATAATGCAAGAGGATAGCAGACATCCCTACAACTTACGTATGGCTAAATAATACGGACGCTTCTTTATCATCGGTTTCGGTGACTCTCGGTAACAGAATAAGCAAGACTGTCCATGGCCAAAACATGCAATGCAAATGTGTGCATATATATATATATATACATGCATATGTTTTAAATATATATGCATATATATTTAAATATATATGTATATATATTTAAATATATATGCATATATATTTAAATATATATATGTATATATATTTAAAAGAGGAAAGGCGTCAAAGATATTATCATTCTAACCAACCCTTCGCTATGGATAAATTCTTATTAAATCGGAGTTTCAAGGCGCAAAATGCCCCGTCAACATTTTCCACGAATTACATTCTACGAGTGTCGACTTAACGTGCTGGTTCGCAGGAAATCGAACCCGGCTATCAACAAGCAAACATTTATGCAGTATTCTACTTATTTTGCATCTTGATAAAGTTATTTTTAATTATGAGACGCCAAATTGACACGAAACATTCTTTTCAAACACTTAGAGTCAGTCATAACTTGCGATTATCCATTATCTGAAGCGTAGATACACTGTTTTAGAGACTTTATACGAGCATGAATTGATGCGTTTTTGGGGCAATTTGACAAATTTAGCGACTTTTATCTAGAACGCCTTATATGACTAGGCGGCCATGCCGTACATTGATACCTTGTTTACGATAATGGGTTGGTTTATCGTTGCTTTGCAATCTCTCTCAAGAGAGAAAAGTCTCTAGATGAATGCAGTTAAATCCAATTCGTTAAACATTCTTATGTTTTCATATGCAGGATCGTTTACTCGTCTAATTTTATATGTAACCATTGATAAAATTTTTTTAATATACAAGTTCAAAAGCGAAAGGAGTTACTTGACTGTTTGAGAATCTTCATTTTACATCTCGTTAAAATGAAAGTAAAAGGAAGAAGTTATGATTTTTCTAATTGGTGCTTAAATTCAAACAAATATCACACTTTAGCTAAAATAATCATATTTTAGTTTACGTATTTTTTTGCGACTATTATGTTGTTCTTTGTTTATTAAATTTAATATAAATGTTACGTTTTTCTAATACCATCTATTTTTTATAGTGCTCTTCAGTGTTTTTATTTCGGTTCATAATAAAGTTCTCATCAGGTACGTTTCTGGTGGCGGAAAATAAATGCGGTTTGTTTTAACTGTTTTAACTTACGTCATCTCATATCGTCTTACATTAGCATCTGTGCGTCTACTTTGTTGCCAACCATAAGATCGTGGTTTCCCGGATCTTCGACCTTGCTCCTACCGATCCTACTATCTACAGGGTATCCCAAACAAAAACGATAATAAAAAAAAAAAAAATATATATATATATATATATATATATAGGTAAACTATTTTGTTAAAAAGTAGACATATGTGGACTATGTAACTGATAACACATCTGGCAAATGCCTTCCTTAGCTTTACTGACACAATACCTTCTATATCTCGCCCATTAAGTTTAGTATTTAAGATCCGCTAAGATATTTCTTTAAAGCCTTAGATATCAAATGTGTGCCACCTTCTTTTCAGCGCGTTTTGAGCGTTCTGTCCCCTACCATATCGGATTGCCGCCTCGCTTAATGTCTGTTTCACTAGCTAATGCCAGTTAATTCATCCAAGACATTTCCATGACAATTCTCTTGCCCTCGTCGTACAGAGTTACAGTTTCATAAAACTCTCTCTTCTTCCCCCATCATTGAACTGTTTTTGCCATCGGCCATTATCTCGCGGGTCTTCTTTGCGCAATTGATTACGAACGTGTAAACAGGTCGTTGTCCTCTACTGTTGCATCTCAATATAGAGATATTTCCACGCAATAACCATAAATTGACATAATTCTGCTTGGTAGGGGTCGTATGCGACAACTCACACGACAACTCCGAGAGAACAGCTAAGCAATGGTCTGCGAACAAACGGAAGCCGATCTCGTCTCTACAACGATAATGATTACAGGCGTCTGTTTAAACGTACCATCGATCTACAAGTGACTGCGTCCTGTTGCACCTGGGAAGTGCGCGTATTGGGCGTTCGACGTGTGGTCTTGTGTCAGCGACCCCAAACTGGGGTGTGAGCACTTGTGCTTGACTTCGGAAATGTATATGTATGCAGTACAGAAAAACGTGAATCTTCAGTAAATAAAGACACGAGCATGATCGTTAGGCGAAGAAATACACGTCTAGGCTATTTTGCAGTAGATTTTTCGCAAGCAAAGAACTTAATCAGCAGAACAGTGATACTGAATTTCTTCTTGGTAGAACTTATGGCGTCGTCCCATAGATGGACCAATAGATTGGGTAAGGTGACGAGCTTAACCAGCAAGTTCTATTAGCTATTCTAATTTTCTGATGTGTACAGTTAACGTACACTTAGCTTCTAGAAACCATTCTTCCAATCTGAGGAGTGTTAACGGTAATGATAATTAATCGACGCCGATGTCTTTCATGCGTTATCGAGTAATCACAGCGGGGTTTGCCGTAGTGGACCCTTAAATCTTCGGCGACAGATTTCCGATCGCTCCGCATATTCTCACTATGTATTGATAACTATATGATATTATTTTAGTCGAATGCACTCTTATCGTACCATTATACTGTTTTCTTAAAATAGCGAATTACCTGCTAATTTTTAAGAGGCGCACACTACGTCTTTATTTTAGCGGGTTATTTTTATTATTATTATCAGAAATTTTGAATGACAGTCCGTATATACACATTACTACTATGTCAAATAATCCTCAAAACAATCAATATCATTGTACTTTAACGTTATACTACAATGCACGTATGTGTAATATTGTGTAGTACTATATCTTACCACTGGTTCAAGTGTCGCCATTACCATCTATAGTACACGGCAGGTATGATCAAATAAAAGACAATACGCTAAACTATATTCAATTTCTTCGTTTGCCACCTCACGCTCGTTCTAGATTACCACCATCACCACTTAAATAATCGGCTCCGTAGAGGGCCATACCCAACTCTCAGGGGTTTTTTAAACTGTTGCTCGCACAGCCGCTATCATTAGAATCACCGATACAGTCAGGACTCCTGACAAGTTGAAATTCGGACAAAATTTCTCTATCTCGGCCTTCTTCGCGTTTTGCCCCATATCCATGTCGGGTGTCGCTTCATTATTCTGCCGTCTGCTTTGGTACTTGTATTGTTTGTGCTGTCGATGCCATTCTTGTCTTCGATATTGTTATTGTTTATATCGCTGTCGCTGCTATCGACGTCGGCTGCATCATTGGTACTGCGCCGCGCACAACGGCAGCAAGAGCAAATAACGTTCTCACTAGTGGTGCGGCTTCAATTTCTGCTGTAGACATTGCCGTTACCACAATATAACTGTTGTAGGTAGTGACCTCGCTGACTATGCCTGTCATGGCCCAGCGAACCGTCACAGTGGCAGCAGTTCATTCTAAATTTACTTAATAATACCAACAAGCAATTCATGGCGCTGTAGGTTATTGTTGGCACCGCCGCGACCACTTGCGACGGTGTGCGAATTGGGGAAAGTGTGAGAACGTGAAAAATGCCCGTATCAAAAGTAGTAAACAGTAGTAGAGGAGGAGGAGGAGGAGGAGGAGGAGGAGGAGGAGGGGGAGGAGGAGGAGGAGGAGGCGGCGGCGGCGGCGGGACCGATGCCGCGCCACTGGCATTTCAAAGGGCCTACGAGCAGGATCAACAAGAATGCATTAAAGGAATACTCTCTCGGCATAAAGCGACAATGACGATGAGAGCTAATGCCGTCGCCTCGGTAGCAGCGTCTATAATCACGATTTATTGTTGTGATGCTGACATTATTGTGCTACCGTCACTATTGTACGGTGGTTAGTTACGTAGGTCCTGTTGTTATTGCTTGTGCTGAACTGTGATTGTATTGTTATGCGATAAGATCTGTTTGGGGCTGAAGGAAACGATACAACCCAACAAATCGAAGTTGGCCACCGTATAGACGAGTGAAGTGCGTGGGCCTGCGCTTTACAGCCCAAGCCTTGGAGAGGACAACAAAGGATATAGAATTGAACTAAGTAGACTGAGCTGGGTAAAGCTCAGTCTAACCAGAGTTAAAACGGAAACCTTGATGGAAAAGAGGAAACCACTTTGTTGTTTTTTATGCCTGCCTGGTCAGGCCGATAACAGAAGTAACAGCTTTGCAAAAGAATAGGTCTGGAAATTAAAAGGCCCCGTAAACGAACACGTAGACATAGGGCAAAATGACCTATTTGCCTGTCTGCTTATCCCTGTTAAAAGCGTACATTATCAACGATAAAACAGCTAAACGATAACAGATAGGACAGCGGGTTTGGTAATTGTTGCTGCGAACACCGCACGCAACGGCAGTGATTGAAAACGAACACCTACGGCAAAAGACCGCTCAAACATCAACTGCAGGCGGCTTAACGTATTATACGCTTGTAGTACATTCGGTGTCACTGCTGGTCTAGAACATCTTGCCGTTGCTGTTAAAAGTAGAACAGCGTCGTGGATATATAAAATTGGGTGACGTCCACCCACAACCGTTTAAAAGAACACCCTCCTAGACGCAGCGATGCTGACAGTAGCTATCTTCACACTTGATTGCATCTTCCGATTATCGCGATTGTTTAAAGCAAGGCCTAACGGGAGTCGTATACAAAACTCTAAACATTTATTTTATTTAGTTATCAGGATCAGTCTCGGCTCGATAGGCGCGAAAAGTTTATGTGGGCGGGGGTAGGCGGCTGGACCACCGCAAGCTGTAGACGACAATGACGAAGCAGTAGCTAACAAACTGAAATTGCTTTTCATCTGTTATCCAGCTGCCACCGCAACAGCAGTAGCTATTCTAATTATTTCGTTGGTCGTATTTGGTCTTTCGACTGTCTTGATTCGGTCCGGGCATATCTACAGGTATCTATAGGCATTTGTTCTTGCGACGGATTTTACGTAGTCATGACGTAGAACACGGCCAGTCGTTTTGGTTGTGGTTACTGTCATAATCGTGTTTGTCGCTGTTACTGCTGCCGTACGAGCTATAACTGTATCTCGCATAATTTAGGTGACTGTGCCTTGACCGCTTATCAAAAATATATTCATAGACGTATACATTTAGCCTGCGTGTGTCGTCGTCAGCGGCGATGACGTAGGCACCAGCGCCTTCGACAGGCAACAATGAGTGGTAGTCGCGAAATGCTAATGAGATGAAACCACTGCAAAAAAAAGCAAAGAATAGCCTCTTCACGATTCTTCCATTGTCTCTATACACGATGGTAATCATCATCGGCAGTAGCGGCAAAACCTTGGTTGTCTCTATCGGCATTATCATTTCATCGGCTGCATGACTACCACACTATGGTTGTAGTCGTATTCATAGCATTTGTTGTGATCCTTGTCGTTGTTTTCACAAGACTACGTCTCCCGTGAATTCTTGTAACCTCCGATACGAAATACCTGGTGGCACGTAGATGATAATAGACCGACAGGTAGGTGTGCAGATCCCTACAGTGTGTAGTAGTAACACTTTTTCCGTTTGTCTGGCCGCCGTTAGCCGCCAGGGCTTTTTGCCGATTCCTGCTCATTCGGATTTGGCCGCCATCGAGCCGTGCTCGAGAAAAACCTCAATAAAGGTCAGCAAGGGACAGCAGCAGCGGTAGCCTATTTTTCGCATTAATGCCCTTGCCACCGGAGCCGCTGTCGATGCTGATGCTCTTGTCGTTATTCGGCGGTAGATGACAAGACGATCCGCAACCAGCAATAGAGCCCCAATAGACTGACACGCATATGGGTATAGAGGTCGTGGGCTTAGAGATATGTGCGTAGATACAGAATAGGCAATAACTACTTGGCTGTAGGCAGTTAGGTATTTCTGATGGTGAGTTAGGTAGCTCTGATCGACCTTTCCTTTGGTGAAGAGTAGAAGATCGCCGTTTCTAAGCAATTGAACGGATTTACAGCTGAGCCACAGGCGAGCGAGTTGGCGTCACAGCAGCAGTCAACACCAGCATCGCTGATTCTCGGTAACGGCCAATTACAGGGGTACCTATCCCATCAGCGGACGGGACCAGCCGCACCAGACGGATCCGAAGACCGTAGTCGACTGAAGCGCGCTTTGGTGCTGGGCTTTACGCACCACATTATACGCTGCATCCGGTGTTGCTCACCAATCAACGAAGCTACCCCTCGATGGCCAGATCCTACGAACACACGACAAGCAGACTATTACTGGGTCTTCTAGTCGGTCTTCTTTCTTTTGCTCGACTTCTCGATGAATCTTATTCTCTGTTCATCATCTCCGATCTGATCCGATTCCTTATTGTATATCGAACGTTATTGTCATCTTTTCTTGATGCACTAGCGGTTCTCATCGAAAACTTTTTTGTCGTCCGTACTTTTGATCCTCGATTGATGGTCCTGGCCTTGCTCTAATCGACCTTGTCTACCGGCCTGCAGGCGGTAGTATTTGTCGGAGTATCAAAGATTTCTATTTTTCTAATTAGAGACAGGGCAGACGCACGCACACGCGCAGGCCTATTCGTAGATTGACTGCGCGATTGCAACACCATCAGACAGATCAAGCTACGAATGTAAATAGTCACTCTACCGCGTTCCATGTAAAGCTGCGTTCACGCAGTGATGTCTTGGACAATGACGTCAGTTCCGACCCGAACAGTAACTACGAGTAGAATCGATCTAAGTTATGTTTGCTATTAGCCATTGTAACGATGAATGCAGTTACATGACACGACATGCTGTTGATCTTTGCTTAATTCTATACTTCTATCTTGTTCTACATACGTCTTGTTTTAGTTTCTTAACGGGCGGGCTACTGGACGTTATCTGTCTCTGACTATGAGGTGAGCGCTATTGAGCGATCCCTCATATTTTAAACGTCTACTACCGTATTTTTTGTCTTTGTGCTTTTGAAAGGTTTACCTAAACGTGACTTACTTGAGTAATTCCATACCGTAAGACCATATGAGGTATACTGGTAATGGCAGCAACAAGCAGCAAATGTGCGCGAACTCTCTGTGTCTGTGTGTAAAAGACAAGTAGCGTTCTGCCTACGCGTCCCTGCTTATGTGACGCTGTTGTTGATGTTACCGATGGTACCGTGTCCCTCAGTGGTCGCGTTTTAGCCGCAGGAGCAGACGGGGCAGTCGGCACCATTTAAATTGCCGGGATTTAAGTCTCGTGAAAACAGTTCGTATCCGTCACGACGCTTCGCGTGAAAATAGTTCGCAGAAGAGCGCTTTCGCCCTCTCGTTTACTTTCGGATTCATTTTTTCGTTTAAACAGCCGCGCCTTTTTACCCGTCGAAGAAAGAAACACTGACTGTTGTCGTCGGCAATGAAAAACCGCCCATGTTTGCGTCTGCTGTGATTGCATCGGCGTGCCGTCGGCATCCTGTTCCGCACGACCGGGCCAAATCGATACCCGTAGATGGATGCTTCAAGCCCAGGCGCAAATATGGGCGAACGACCGCGCGCATATAAGGACATATATACGGGGGGTTATTGCTAAGTAGACCCACACAGATGCCTCGATTCTTTAGGGGGGTGCATCCTTCGATTTAGCCAACAACACCTCTTATGCTACTTCATATTATCACTTACGGCAGGGTCATCAGTAGGCTAACGGAGAGATGTTCTTAGATCGAAGGCGGTTCGGGGTTTTCCTCCACATAGACGATGACGATCAGGAATATGGATAAAGCGAGTGGTGATAGCGAAGAAAAATAATGTCGTTAGACTACAGCAGACTGGCTAGCTAGAAGACGCAGAACGTATTGAGCGACCAGAGGGTTAGTTGGTGCCGTAATAGCTTGGTTCACATAGTTAATGACTATGCATCTACAGCAAAATCTGAGCAGTCTAACGTCTTATTACATTTGGATCATAGGCGAACTTACTGATCTACAAGGAAGACTGCGCTTGAAATCCGTCGATGATCGGACCGCGCTTTTGTGCTTATCACCGTAGCCTTTTGCCAGCTGGATGTCGTCGGCGGTAAATGTATGGCTAACTTAGATAGTTGTTAATGCGTTAAAGAAATTGTTAGTGGGCCAATAGATGCTAGTGGACAGGGCTGTGGCGCCTAGACACGACGGTACGATAGACGCTTATTGGTCTTCTCTACGAATGATTGAGGACTTACACCAATTGCAGTTGTAAAATTTCAGCAAAACATTTGTGTGCAAGCTTGTTCAGGTCTCCTGCCTATAAGGGACGAGCATATAGTAGATCGGAATATATGACGTAAACGATCAACCATTTGGCAGCAATATGCCCATTTGTTACACCTAATTATACAAGTTATGTCAATGAAGAAATTCATTGACTCGTTTTGTTGTCCCAGCATTGAAGGACAATGAACACAAATGATGAATGGCCCTCATACGTGGGTTATAGACTGTTTCAATGTTGGTACTTTTTTTCAGTCGAACGATATAGAACCGACTAATGAAAATCAGCCGCCATTGAACGTAAAGGGGTTCAGAATAACGTATCGCAGTGAACTTCGACCATTGATACGTATCACAGTGTTGCAATCTATTTGTATGAGAAACGTTACCTTTGACAATCGTCATTGTCAGAATTTTATGAGATAAATGGTTCGCATTTCTGCTATAAGATCGTTTGATGCCTAATCTTAATTTTAGCTGCAACATACCTGTAATTTTAATTTAAGCTAGAATTAGACGTTTTTTACAAGACTGTTTTTGCTGACTTGTTTCTTGGTGGTACGCAGATTTTACACGCCTTAGTGGCGCTATTAAAGAGCACGAAGTGCTACTTTTGATTTTTGCACGTTTGTGTCAATCCTGCGCAAGTGTCCTTAGAAAATCCTGGTGACTTTTTTTCCTGAAAATTAATCAGATTTGCCGAATCTCTAGAAAAGGACATTATTTAATGGAGTAAAAAAGAAAAATCCTTTGTAGCTGCGTCCTTTGTAGATCGCAGCCTGTATCTTCTCGAAGACATGCACATCGTCTTTTCGCGATATTCTTGTTGAACAGGTATAATAGTATGTTAAGTACCGGATGCGCTGCAACCGCTCCCCTGCCAGTTAATGTACTTCCTGTCAAAGATTTCTGATTAGCTAACGTTTACCTGACCACAATTTCTTGCTGTAGATATTAAATACAAACTTACTTACAGCTCTATTGAATTCAAATACAGAGGTTTTAAAGTACAGTCGCCTTCAATCAGCAAATAGTCTGGGTAAAATTAGTTCTAGTGCTGTTGCATGCTACAGTATTGTACTGCAGAACTCATGATCTGGTTAAGATAGGGTTGCATTAAACTCAGCTTTTGATTGTTTGCTATCGGACGTATGGCATTGAAAATTAAGTTTTCTGATTTATACATCGCGCAGATCAGGATCAGTGCGAGGCCCCTCTGTTATAAGCTGGAAAGTGTTTTAAAAAAAAAAAAGTCAAAATTAGCCGCAATTTTCGTGGCACTTTTGAAGCCTAGACGATCTAAGCAGTTGCTCGTCGGCCGTATACGGACTTCAGCCTTAGATTTTAAAAAGTTCACCCAAGCCTAAGCTAATCGTACTTGAACCATAGGCCCATATCTAGTCTACCTTGTACCCTACTCATAGGACATGAATTCACCGTCGTTTGTCCCATGGCGTAAGTATATAGTAAAGGTCCTTTTAGCTTTAATTAGTAGCTGCCTGGCATTCAACTGAACTCGAATTATTTTCCAGCACATAATGACTTGTTGAATTTTACATAGAATTTGTTTTTTGGTGTGTTCTAACTGCCCCCTCGTTCAGCTTCTGGAAATATGGGGGCACAAGCGATTATTTCAATCGCCCTTCGGCTATTTGTAAGGCTATAAAAGGCCAAAGCTGTGTGCCTATAATCGTGCTTAAAAGTCAAAACACAACTCGTTGTCCCCAGGCCGTTCACATTACTCAAAGATAGGTACGTTGCCAAACTTTGTTACGTGGCACCAGACCAGACAGGCTTGGCAGTACGCTCTCAGCGAGTAAAAACCCTGTTCTGCGCAATTGCTATAAAGAAAATGATGAAAAAATAAGCCTTCGACGCAATCCTCTACGTCTCCTTCTTTCTGTGTTGTAGATGGAGCGCAAAGTAGCTCTTTAAGTGTGAATCAAGCTCACCTGTGACTTGCGTCGACCATCTCTGCAAAACGGAAGAAAACATAAGACTAGCCCTCAAGTGAATTCGCTTTTACTCACTCAGTCAGAAATGTATTTCGGAGAAGTGCCCCTATCTCGACAAATCATCAACAATGCTCCCGGGGAGAAGGCCCTCAAGTACAGCAGCAGTACCTGACTGCAACGCGTGTTATATAGCGGCGCAAAATGCAGAGGCTTAACGTTTATCTGTCGTTCGTTCAAAATCGCGTTCCGCGTCCGTTCGACTTCTACTTGTAGTATGATTGTACAATCTCGTCCTACTCAATCTCGGCTTATGTGGCTGTCGCCCTGTGATCGGGTCGCGTCTTGGACGAGCGAACAAATCGTACTTCGTTGAGAGATGAAAACGGTTTCGATCTGAGCGATTAGCTGGGCCGAGTGTGAGCTCAGTATTATGATGAAGGAGTTCGGCATCAACTTCTGGATCAGCTTCCTGAACATTGCCTAATGGCTGCCGCATCTGTAAGCTATTCAAGCTGACGCTGTCCAACTGTAATCGCCTCGAACGGGTCATCTAGTCGCAAATAGTGATTTTCAACATGGTAGTATGGTTTCATCCTGTGACTCAGATCTAAGCTTTGTCTACCAACGACCAGCTGCTGTTTTGCTTCTAGTCGTTACGCGATCCTGTAGCAACACGCACCACACATGACATAACATTAGTTTAGTTCCATGACGTTTGTGGGTTATATATAAATATTCTGTACTTTTGTACACATTAAAGAAAAGCTTCCTAGGCGCATATGTATCGACTGGCTTGGGTCATACTTTCCTCAGAGCAATTGTTGCCTATATTTATTTATTGTACCGTACTTCAGATATGTATGACGGCTGAGTTCTGCAGACATCTACTTATAGGCGCTGCGAGGACGTATTTTACCACAGTGCTTTTTACCCAGACGCTGCGAAACGATGTACGTCAACGAAATAGCTTTTCTATTCGCCGAACGCAAGCGGTCCCTCGTCTAAAAACTTCATCATTTCTCAGCGCTTTAATTTAATTAATATTTGTCATTGAGATATTCACTGGCGTATAGCTTGGGCACCTAAATCGACACTCGAATTTCAGGGTTAGTGGAAATGATACGAACAGGGTCATTGAGTTCTTGTTTTGAGACAGTCCGTTTGTTACTACGGCTGGTTGCGTATGCTCGTATGCGTTGACACCAGCGGGCCCTAACACACATAATGAAATAGAACGCAACAACAGAAGATTTAAAATATTACGTCTATAAGACACGAGCTAAGTAGCCGATTTGAAAATAGTATGACATGATCGTTAAGCTGATCGGTACGGTAAAACAAGTACCCGAATGGCCGAATGGGGCCAAGAATCGGTTGCTCTCAGGCCGTCTATTGCTGTATATAGCGATTTTATACTGCATTAGTCGTAGAGCATGACGCCAGTCAAGCCGACGCAGGGGAAAGGGTTTCAAGACGCTTCCAACATTAAGGACAGCGCCTCCTAGCTGAACCTGACTGAAGGGCTCTTTATGACTGGTCCTCTTCTACTGGAGACGTCTGTGCAGGTAGCTGTCTCCTTTGCGTTTCTGCTGCCGTCTTTCTTTTAGGCCCCAGCTACTGCCTCAGCAGATAGAGGCAAGCGTATTGTTGCGTTGTATCGTTGTCGCGTACTAAAGTTGCCACCAGTTTAACGGAATCGTTTCGAAAGGGAAAACGAGACCTTGGTAACGACTGATAAGGGGCGCCCGTTACACGACCACGGCCAGAAACGGCGACGAAAAAAAGAAGACCGGATCGGACATCTAGACCAACTTAACATTTATGGTGACAAATTCCGGTATAGGGACAAGATAGAAATGGGACGTTTTTTGAAACTTGGTCGAAAATTAAAAACACTACCCGAGTAAAAAAATATGTAGTGACCTAATGAAAGTCAGCTACACCGGTCAGTGACATCCCGATACTGGATAACGAAAACACTAACCGTGGATTTATTCTTGTCTAGCTGTCCAGGCTCCACGCAAAATCCTAAACTTTTTCAATTTTCGTGAACCTTCTCAAATTTGTCGAGGCGCGGTGAAATTACTCCGCGTGCATGTAGCAAAGAAATAGAGGTAGCAGTTCTTTCTTTTTATTGGTGGCCGGAGATGAACTACCGCGATTACGACAGCACAGACCCGCTGAATGTTGGAACCGTTATATATATATATATATATATATATATATATATATAGAATGGGGTAGTTAAACCTGGACATTTTTCTTCCGAGTTGTTTTTAAGGCAATATCTAACAGAAGCGAGATATTTCAGCGAAATTTCTGATGCTCACGTTTGTTCAGTTGGCCCACCATTCGTCACAATTACAGCATCACCATCTGGATACTGAATATCTAGACCACTCAGTGTTGAAAATATTCTTCCTTTAATTCACATATAACTTTTTGATGGTAAGCGACATTGGTCTTCGAAACCCTGTCAGTGTCGTTCAAGTATGCTACATAACAAAAAATGTACCAGTTTAGTTAAATTCTGGGCTAGTAGCAGGTCAAAAGCACCAAATGAACTCAAACTGGGCTTTTTAAAAGGCCGCTGATTTTCATATATAAAAAAAAAGAAAAAATCAAGTATGTTAAGAATGGTTTTTTAAGTTATTTCGATTACGCTCCTAGTCCTTTAAATCTAAAGTCCGTTACGCAACTTTAGGCTAGCCCCATAGTGACCTTCCTCAGAATTTCTAGAAGATGCGTGAAGATTGGCGATAATGTACGCTGATGATTCGGGAAAAAAAAAGTCTATTTTGGTTAGGTTTGTCCTCCATGAAGACACTGTGTGGTAGCTGATCTTCGCTCAAATCATGACAAGTACGCATTGGTTTCCATCATGATAAGTTTACCGCTTCGCTTTGAAAAAAATTGGCTTTTTTTTCTAGCGTATGGCGTAACCTGGTGTATGGGCTAGATGTTCGCTGAAACAAACAACCCGACCAAATTTGTCTGGCCTGTAATACTCCCTTCCACGTATCGATATGCCAGATGTGTCCGCTCGATCATTGTTTGAAAATAGTAGTTCTAAAGCCTGGAAAAGCTGCACCAGTTCTTCCAGTAGTATAAGTTCAGTTACAGCGCATTTACCAAACTGGGCCGGGATACAGCTAAACCTGTTTTGGCGGCGCGTCAGTAACCCCCATCGCATGGCCCAACCAACAATGATGCTCTACCAGTTATAAGAAGCTAGAGCGGCAGAAATAAACAACGTACCACTGTTTTGATAAAACACGCACTATATCTAAACTGCACACATACACCATGAATAGGTTCGGAGCGAGTTCTGATAGTATCCGGTTCACATGATTTTTTTTCCATCGATACTTGGAAATACGCTGTGACAAGATTGTCCGATTAACGGCTGCTTACACCGACTGCCGCTCAGGCGACGATCATCATGAGGTCGTTCTGCTGGCGATTCGAAGACGGGGTGCGCGCGAAATCAACGTTGATTACATATAGCAGTGTTGAAAGCGCTAAAGGGACGATTCGGCCTGCACAACGTGAAGGCACTGGCCAGATGTGTTTATACTTTGATTGCTAGCATATTAGGCTGGATTGGACAATTCGTAACCTTTCAACTACTGTTTAATGGCGACACATGACGCATAATCGACTGTCGACGGTTCGGCAAAACTGTGACAGGCGCTCGCTATGAATCCTGATCGTGTTAACGAGATGTTTTGGTAATTGATATATGAGTCTTTTTGTTTTGTTTTTCTAAGACGGAAACGTACATTTTAAAGTTTAATCTAATTATATTTTTGAAACGTTTGTGAGATCGCACTGTTGAATTTTTAGTTTTCACGAAACGTCGAACAGTGGCTCTACGTAGGACAACTGAGTACTTTTTTTTCTTTCCATTTCATCGAACCATTGAAAAAAACAGAACAACCAGTTTACTTTTTGTCGTATCCCAAGACTACAATTGTGATGCGAGTTGAGCAATTACATTAAGTTATATTCCATAACTATAGTGGGGGCTATATAGCCAGGGAGCGGCGAGGCCAAAGAGACCACTGCACCTCTGGCGTATACATCACCGAATGCCATTGATACTGATCTGATGGAAATGCTAAAGTGACCGAGCCCTCAGCATACTAAAGTAATAGTAATTCAATAGCGCGCGCTTCACGTTCATTCTACCAGAGGTCGTTGCTGTCAACAACATGGTAGATGTGAGAATATATATTAGAGAAAATATATAGAGAGAAAGAATATTTTGACCACTTTATTGACATAACGCGTTGGTTCAGGCAGAACAACCTCGTCGACATATACGCTATGTCGTAGATTGGAGTCTACCGAAGCTGTGCATAGACGCGACAGGCTTCGGTACGATGATGTTGACATTGGACAGTCGGGCGCACGTTGTCACTGATCCTTTTCACTTTTCAACAAAGGGAAAATTCATAGCTATATCAATCAACTTGGTCCATTCAAAAGTCAACTTCATACCGCAGAGCTGAATTACATGTCGACCTGTGAAGATGGATCATATCTTTATCAGCAAATCATTATCAAGACTTCCCTAGCTGTAACTAAAGCCGTTCTAATTTAGCAAGAAGACAATTGTACTCCGAAATTTTGTTGCATACCTTAGTTCTTCGGAGGAAATCATCAGTAGTCCCCATAGCCCCATCAGCACTTGTTGTCAGCGGTAGTGTTAAGCAATCCTTTAACACGTAAAGCCCCATCCTCCTCTACAACTAACATCCGTCAAGCGCCCTTTGCCACATACGGACTTGGAACGAACGTACGACAATTCTCGGTCATGGGCTTGCTACATATGATATTAAATGAGGTAATTCAGGTAACAAACCCGATACGATAATACGCGAGCATTCATCATTTTTACTTTCCGTCAAAAAATGCAGACAAGCTCGTATCGAGTGTGTTATTATATTGCTTAAACCAGTGCGTAAACGAAAGAGAGGCAGTTAATTCTCTGAACGCTTCGGAAATTGGTATGCCTATAGATATCCGTACAGATCTGGACTGTGTATGCGCACTTGTATCGGGTTGGACTGATGGGAACGAGTCTGATCGCCGCCAACATTTAGTCGTGCACCGAACTTCCTTTGATAGCAGGCATTGGCAACGAACGGTCGAAGAAATCGGTCCATGTGTATTTCTACCTAGGTTTCATGTCTACATGTTGTACACATATATTAGCCAGTAGAAATCAATGCTTCAACTGTAAACATTTAGAGTATGATTTTGACTATTTTTTTACGAACACACACACACCTAAATTATTGCCGTTATGTAGCGATGTAGATACAAAACAACTGTGAAAATCCGAGCTTTGTAGTAAAACTACAATGGCATTAGGGATAATTCTAAAAAAGAACGAACTTTTTTTCCCCCTATAAATCCTACAATTAGTGTCACGTACCAACAAACACTATACAATTAGTGTGGATGAAAAAGTTACTTATTATATAAATATATATATATATATATATATATACTCTTATAAGAGTACCATGGATATCATCTTTACTTCGAATATGGGATGTAAGATCGGAGAGTCGAGTTTCTGCAAGCCAGACTCTCGCACAGATAATACTGTGCAAGGCGGCAGGTTATAAAATTAGGGCAGATTAAAAGAATACTCACTGAGCTCGTTCGAAACGCATTGTTGCTAGACTGCTGCTTATGTATAGCGAATTGTGCACGTCAAAATACCTAGCCGTATTTCATTTTATATCTGCACTAAGTAGTCTCTCAATTTATCCTTGTATGACCAGATATAGTCCGGACCAGACTTGAAGATTCCCACGAGGGTTTTCAAAAAAAAACCCAAAATTTCAAGTTAGGGGGTGGGCTTTTGGGCTTCTCCATTTCTGCAACAGCCAGCTTTCTATAACCAATACCGATCTTAACGATTAATTAGCCACAAAGGCTGTACAAACAAGCACCCGATCTAAATTGGGTTTGAAATCACCGGAAACAATTCACAGAAGTCAAGCGTTGCATACCGCTGGGATGCATATGTCTGTTCGTCACTCCTATGGGTTGTGTTGGAACCCCCTGTGCCCCGACTCCTTATAGTAGTAGAGAGCTAACGCAGTGAAGCACTGCATATGTTATGCCCTTCTGACCATATGGTCCGTCAAGTCTTTCCGATTTCTAATGCTGGTCGTACACTCACTGTCGGCGACGAGCCGGCGCATCGAGGCAGTGACCTCCAGTGTTTCTCCGGCTTTTTATATACGTTTGGCGCACGCCAGCATTACGTACACATATGTCGCGTATTCAGTGTGTTATAATCGTATGCTAGATTAGTGGGCCTACACGAATTTGCCGTAGTTAGCAAATAGACAGAGATTCATGTGGCTGAAATCTGTTTGCAAATTATACGAAGTTGACGAACCGTGCTATGGTTGTTCTAGCGGTTGATGCCCAGTACTTGAGCCTGTGTAGATGCTTCACTATGAGATGCTAGCGACTGTTTCTATATATTTACATATACACCATTCGATCGATGCTCAGTGCAGCAATTTCAAGTATAAACGTGGGGAAGATGTAGAGTTTGTGTGTCGGTATTAGAGCAGGCCACTGGCTGTAGCAAAAAGCCAATGTACGAGAAGATCCTTTAGGAAAACAGACTCGCCGGTGGAGCTCCAGAATAATGGCTGGTACAGATTTCTGAACTCGAGTAAAGTCCAGAAAGTATATATCGAAACACAGTTTATGATGTGTTATACGTACATAGGCACTTATTAAATATATACATGATTCGTAAGCCGCCCCACATGTGAATCACTGTACAATTGTGTGTACGTAGGTACCGAAAGCAGGACAACCAAAAGAGCGAACTAGCAAAACCTAAGATCTGACCAGGATTCTGGTCGGAGAGTGGTCCTGCCCGCGTTAGTAGGGCCACACCCTTATCGCACTACTAAATGAATCTAGGATGACATGGGTTAGCCGGAACGACGATACAATCTGCAGCGAATACTCCATAGTTGCAGAAGTTGCTAGGGTGAGGTGCTCAACATTACTCTAGTATTTAATATGAAGCGCACTCTTGCTGGTCAACTTTGTCGAGCAAATAGTGCCGTCCCTCATGTGTGGCATGTATACCACGAGATACTCAATCCAACTAGCCATGTAGGTTTTTGCCTGTATGTGGCGAAAACACCCCTATGATGGGGCGCTATCAAACCTGGTGGGAGTGCATAGAAATCTCTGCATGCTGTGTTCGATGTTTAGCATGCCTATGGTTAATCAGCCAGCATTTGCCTGAACATGAACCCGGCTGCGACATGCCACTGATGCTGAATTTTTCCCGTCGTTCTCAGCCAGATAGATTTCCCAAGGACATGGGGGGACGCATGGGAGCTTGTAGCGCAGGCCACAGCGTGAGTGAGGGGATCAATTCAAAAAGTCGTGGAACTGCAATGAAGGCTGAGCTGGCGGGAATCGCCTGGCTCTGGGAACTGTACAATGCGGTATCAAAAGTTGTCTAACTATATATGGTTACTGTTTGTATGAACATAGGCTTTGACGTTCAATTAGACCCATGTTCCTTAGATTTGTTTTGTGTATTGTGAGAGTATGCATTGCGGTTGGCTGAAACGGACGGACGGCCTTCGTTACAGTACAGTAGCAACGTGCTTGCCTACTAAACTTAAGGACACGTGATCCTTGAATTCGGCAGGTTCAAGACCGGATCTAGACATACTCGCCTCAACGTCGAGCGAGATCAGCTGCCTGGAACAATGCCTTAACGATCTTTGTAAGCGCCTTATAGATTCCGACGTGCTAAAGGGAGCATATGAGTAAACAAATGTGGACCGAAAAATGTTAGTATTATTGAGTGAAACAAGTGTGGCGGCCTAATCGTTCACAGCTCGAAAAAAATTACCAACAGCTCGTATTTTTCCAATTTTAGGCTCACACTTACAATTGTTATGCGTCAGTTACATTGATTTGCATTTGAAATTACTCGTAGACACACACCATATGACCCTAGACTATTTTATATAACAGGTGAATTTTCATTGCCTGTTATTACCGGGCCATGATACGGCGGAACAGAATTTTGGCAGGTTTTAAATGTCCTGGTTCCAGCATCCATTTTATTGCCTGTTGAATTGTGGCAGCATTAATGGCCCAAAAAAAAAACATGTCAGGAATTCAATTATGAGAAATACCGGCTATCAATCATTTGATTTAAAAGTCAGGAGATGCCACATGTTGCAGATGATTGTGCGTGAGTCCTATTACCTAAACACATTGTTGTATATGCAATGGAATAAACGAACTAACCTTGTACTGGCTACATTTACAGAAGCTAAACAAAACTTAACTTCATCGAAATAGCCACTGATCAGATCCCCAAGTACATTAATACCCTGTCGTACCAAAGCGGATACCCCCCTGTGAAACCATTTCAACCTTCCAGCAAAACCACACAGATGGCATTCTAATAGCTACAAGAATCCGCTCATCAAAAAGAAGAAAAGAGAAACCGACAGCAATCGGATCAACGAAAACGTGGAATTCAGAAATCGGCCGGAATTGAACCTGTTGCGCCACGGAAAGGAAACTAAATCAGAGATGAAATGCCTCAATCGTACTGGTTAGTCGATTGGTAGTCGCTCCATGGTCGGCGATTAAGTTGTTTGGGAAGTGGACTAAATGATAAAATATTTCCACGTTCTTAAGACCCAGATCTTCTCTTCTTTATTGTACGATGGGATGTTCAAAACCGGCACTAAGGTTTTTGAGGCTCCTTTACCACTCAGACAAATCTCAACGTTCTTCGTCCGTCTTTAGAGAATAGGCCCCTGACTCCGTTACGCGCGTGAGCTCATCATAAGTGCATGGCAAGCTGCGCCGCTGGCCGAGACGACGTGCAAAAGAAAACTGCGGGAAGTTCTAAGGCATCATGTAGTGATTGCTTTCAGTCCCCTTTTAACAATATTTCTTTCTCGAATTATTCGCTTACCGCCTCCACAACTCAAGTCGTTGTAGACTTTTTAAAACGTAATCTAAAGCATTCGCATAAATCTGCGGGCAATGGGCAATACTGTACAAAAGCAGACGTTCTAACATCGGGGCACCAAACCCATCAAAAAGTCGTCAAGAAACGATAACTCAGATGACCGTTATCCCTCTGATAATCCCTCATTCATTGATAGAGTTGTTTGGTTCTATCGCTTTACTCTACAAACGACGTAGATGTTGCCCCGTGGGATGATTGTGTTTTTGTTGTAACACAGTCTCATTTCCTGGTGCCGATACGTACCAGAGAAAAGACTTGTTTCCTCATTTAACGGAACTTATAGTTAGCTACAGTACGAACGGTGAAGTTTTAGAGGAGCTAATACAGACAAAAGGGATTTCCGGTTGATCTGCAGCAAGCAGTCCGACCCAACTAGAACTGCAGGCTTAGTTCGTGAGAATCTGATAATACAGTCGAGATTAAAGTTTAACTGAAACAACTATATACTAACTTATCTGGCCATAGTTAGGTTACTGTTATTGTCGTTAAGGTGCAGTGGTAACGTGTTTACTGACTAAATTTAAAAACATGTCGTGGCCTAGAATCCAGCGTAGGTACACAGGTCATTTGGTGCTGATTACCTGCTTAAGGACAGTAATACCTGAAATGAAAATCGGAAACGTCCATTTCATCTTATTGTTGTACTGTATTTCTGTCGAACATAATCATAACAAACTTTATTTTTCCATACTGTTATTATTTGTTTGTTCAACACCGATACGTTTTTTACACCTCGAATTCCACACGAGTCGACCCTGTCTCAATAACGCTTACATATAATGGTTTTATAAATTTGAAATTACGCGCGGCTTTAACAAGTCATTGCAGAAAGAAAGCTGCAATGGACGCAACGAGCAATAATGGTAACACCGCGCTTTAGGACGATGAAGATTTGCTCCTTCACCACGTGTCTTTTCCAATACTGCATTGGAAGGACCATTCGTCTGTTATGACGGACATGTAATTTGAGTTGGACCGGATTTATGGGAGTTCGCAACTCGAATCGTGCCTGACTGTTACCCCAATGGTTATTATATATAGCTGCGCACTACAAAAGCAAAATTTCGTTTACGTGATAAAAACAACTTAACGAGAAAAGGGCAGAGCGAAACGTTAATAAATAAGTTTTATAACTTAATACACTTAATAAATAAGTACTTATTTATACTGTAATGAAGTTTCGGTTAGTTACAAAAACGATGTTCGTAAAAAACGGATGTTCCATTCTAAAAAGAGATTCAGAGGGAAAGTCGAGGCCATTGATTTCCTTTGTAAACCCTGTAAAAAAGCTACTAATGCAAAAACAAGCAGGTCTGGAGTGATTAGTATGTCTCACTAAGTTGATAATTAAAGAGCGAAACAAACGATTTATCATTAGCCAGCCATTTAGCTCTGAACGGAAATTGCTCCTTTAATGTTGCCATCACAGTTACTTCGTTCGATATCTTCAGTTAAATAAACGTATAGCATAACATAAGAAAACTATAAGTAGCTTGATGCGTCAGTATGAGGTGTTTTCCTATTTTGTTGAGTGAAGAAGGACAATGACTTACTGAGTCGTTGGCCGATGGCCTACCTACTGCCCACTGAACTGCATGTATACGAAGTGCGTGTACGAGAGCATGAGAATCAGTCTACGAAGTCTAGACTAGTCTCGGTGTTTTCTCCGGTTTCGCTTTCCGGCTCGACAGTCGTCTGATTTGCTTGTTCTTTTCTTTTGTAAAAGTAAATCGGAAACGGAACGACTTTGACCGATTTTGTTGCCGGGCCCATTGACCGGCCTGTCGTAGACGTAAAACACCCGCCACTCGGTTTCACACAAAATTTCTCCACTCATTAGTTTCCAGTTCCTTGATGGGATTTTTTAGCCATTTTTATATGCCCTGTCTTCTGTCCGCGCGTTTTATCGCAACCGCGTGATGGCTGGGGGTTTCGAATTGTCATTGTCTTTGTAGAGGTTGCCGACTAAAGTCCCAATTCGCGACACATTCAGGCTAGAACAGCATCAGTGAATAGAATTGCTAATTTTCTCTAATTTAATTTTTATTATTTGAAAAACTAAATTGGTTTAATTTGCAAAGAGCCGAAGCTACTAATAGGGTTATTTCGAGGTTGCTCGTCTAGGTTAAGCTGCGAAATTCTGCACACTCTAGATTTAGGATGTTTTTTGCCTAAAAATATACTATCGCGGTTTTCTACACAACTCCCACCTTGTTTTATTTAAGTAAACAAGTGATAATATGCTTCACCTTGCCACTGTTACCAAAAGCTACTTTGAGTTAAAAATTGAAACTCGTACTATTTATGGTCCGTGGTTATATCAGAACCATACGTCCCTCTCCAAGGCGCAGCATCTAAACATGTGGCTATTTGTTAATTATATCAAAAATTGTCAGCTCCTCATTAACTCCAATGACCATTGTTCAAGGAGGAAAGAATGACTATTTTGGTAGGTTGTCACCTAAAGTTGCCTAAGTCAATCTGGGTCAATGTATCCTAGCAACGGAAATGAAGGCGCTTTATTAAGCCAATAGTCGGCCATGTAATAGGCCCTACGGAGATCGATATGCGATTAGCTGCACTAGGCCTTGTCTAGTAAAGACTAGGAGATGCAGATATTACAGGCACTGTAAGCTTCGCGGAGGATACGAAATATCTACTCAAAACTTCACAACGTATCTGGGCAGCGCTTTACTGTGCAATTGGGCATCCCAACAAAACGACGCAAGACAGCTCCAATTCTTGGTTCGTGTAGACGAAGTAAGTGCGTCGACAAATTCCGACTAACAGCCTGAACGATTTCATGGACACACTGAAGCGTTCCAGGACCAAACAGGTGATATAGCGGTGAGTGCAAACAGAGTGCGTGCTGCAAAAACGTTTTCCAAATTAAAGCAAGTAGAAACTGACCTCGTCTTCGAGTGGTTACTTCTTTTAAAAGAACACTGCCCCTGGGCGGATAGCCCCCGAAAAAAAGAAGTCACACATTTCGGAAATACGGACTGCGACGATACCAAACGTGAAACTGCTTTATGATCTAAATTTTTACTCTAGTTAAGTACTTAGGGGAGCTGCTTTACTGTGGATATATGATATGTAAATCAATACTACGTTATCTGCTATATTTTGCCCGATCTGATCCGCATCTTAATCATGACTGCTAATTCGCTCTCGACATCTGTTCGGAAAAAAACCTGCCTATGAGAGATGATTGCGTACTTCTTTTAGTTTCATAGGTATCTTTAAAACTTACGGCGGTCGCGATTTTCACAGAAACTAACGTTTTTTGCAGACGCCACTTAGCCTTTTTCATCGTTATGATTAGTTTCAATAGATTTTTGTCAGTTTTGTTTCCGGCGTTCGTTCGTTTCCAGTGTTTTTCCTGCGCTTAGGCGATTATGTCTAGAAAAAAACTAAAGATCAGCGAAAATTATTGGTTAACAAACGTCTGGACGTTTACCGCTGGTTGTACAGATATAGCTCCGAGGAGAGGTTTTCTCACGCGGCTTAGCGATCAGCTAAGTAAGATTTACCAGACTGATGGGTCAAAGTGATTTTGAAAAGATTCGTTGAAAAGAAAGATGACTGTTCCGAAGCGTGCTGGGTCTTGCGACAATAAGTGTATTTTGGTTAACTATTGTACTCTCCCTTCAAAAGACTTGCCAAGGCATCGCCGTCTGTATTAGTATCTATCAGAATATATTCAACGAAGCTTCTTGATTATGGCTTGTGGGACAGTTGCACATGTATAACTGTTACTTATGGAATGTTTGTTCCAACTAACAGCCTCGTTTCCTTACACTGAGGAATGAATAAAACCGTTTAGTAAAAACATAGTGAACAAAAACAGCGAAGCCATTTTGACACACATACAAATGAACTCTAACGCGCTGAGCCCGCGAAAACTTGAACGTTGCTTCGGAGCCTCTTAGCCTCTCAATATCTCCAATCCAGAATGTTTCCGTTTTGGCCCGCCTTTAATTCAATCCGCTCAAATGCCACCTAGTTCAGCCGAAAGGAGTTAATTTATTTGTTTTCGAAATTGGAGCTGGGTGATCAATGAACAGCTTCGAACGGTTACATGTGCATACCTTATGCCGCCGTAAGGCCACTTCCTCCGACGTTTCTTTTTATCGCTGATTTGGATGTTGCTACCAAAGAAGCGCAGACTAAGCAGACTAGAACGAGTTGCCAGAGAAGGGTCACATATTTATCCTTTGCTTTGCCGAGGTTCTACGATATATCGATACCGCGCGTGTGTATGTTCCGGAGACTGGCAAGTACATCGCGTCCGTAGACAGCACGTTACCTCCCTTTTTCTGTGAAACGTTATATTATCTTCTCTCTACGAAATGGTGCTTTCTTAGCTTTGACTTTTGGCAGATGTCATGTGTGGGAAGGACCAAAAACTACCAAACGTTAGATGATAATAATGAAAATTGTCTACTGATAAAACTTCTTACTAAATGCATTAAAATCGTTATTAACAATCCTTTGACCTCAATCCTGTTTGGGGTCCCTAGATTTGTCAAATCATATTAAAACGTATCAGCAACATGTACAATACGCATATCGTACGTTGTGAGAACAGTTGTCAATCCATTTTGAGGAGCTCGTGTTGAATTTTCTATGTTAAAACCAAAATCTTTACTTTATATTTGCCTATTCTCGGCGCGTGCTTTAGCCGACGGCCATACACATATATGTAGAAAACGAGAGAGGTGGATAGAGAGGAAGCAAATATCGTATTTTGTGGCATGACCTTCCTAACGTATTTCATATTAGTCAATGCGGTTACTTTCTGTTTGACGGCAACCTACGGCACGTTCTGAGGTGACTGGAACAAAGTGAAACTTTTGCGTCAACAACAATTGGTTGCTATTCATAATGCCGTCTCCGCAGCTATTATTATAGATGGATGTATAATAAATGCTCTTACTTATCTCGATTTCGCTGTTTTGCCTGGAGTCGCGTTAGCGTGCCGTGGCCTTACTTACATTTTGTTCCGAGCGACAGGGGCGGCTGGTGTGACGGCTTCCATGTAAATAGTAGTGGCTGTTGATCTAATTGCGTAGACCAAAACAGACGCTCAACCGACGGGTTTGTTGTGTTCGGTGGCTTAAGCTTACCTATGATGATCCCGAATAGAATGATGCCTTTATTTGTAGAAATATCGAGATTTTATGGTTTTGCGGTTTGGAGATGTTGAGGTTGGTTGTCCGTTACGATTGCTAGTTCTACTCCGACGCTAACTGATATTAATAGTTGTCCAAGCCTCATTTAAATATTGCTAGCAAATAGCGTCATGATGTCCAGGTCAACCGTGACGATAGGCTCCGTCAGGGTCTTGTCAAGTCGATTCAAATTAACGTCGGTTTTTGTGGCATCGCGTAATCACCCACCCACCCACCCACCTTTTCTGGGAAGACGATTCGTCTGATCGTTACGTTATATTATACGTAGAGCGGTGCTAATTATACGTGAGCGCACAACTTGTCGACTTTGCCAGAGAAGCACGGAACTGTGTATCTGTTTAGATGCCGACGATAGGCGAACAATGAAGAGCCATTGGTCATGCCGGTACAAATTTGTTATTATAGTTGTCGATCATGCGGCTTTCGCTAGAACTATTTTATGGCCGGTAGTGTTAATGCGGTTAGTTCGACGCGGATGTATCTAAAGCTCGCTGGGCGAGTAAGCCGATTCCTCTGTTTCAATTGCTGCAACGCGAAAACAGCCAGATATAAACTACTTCGCGACGTTCTAAAACTTGTTACAGAAGTCTAGCGCAAAACGTTTATCGTCTGATAAGATTTAGTCGTTGGAGGGGGAGTCAGCATAGACCAATAGGTGTTAATGATTGGTTCCATGTATTGCGGTACAATACCTCACAGCAGTATCTCACATAAATGCAGGATGGTCAGTTAGGGAAAGATTCATCCTATAATCTCTGTCAACCCTATATATCCAAAAGATATATTTTTCAGTTCAAGGCCTGCATACAAATAGAGGTAAAGTACGTGATGGTTTGACACTTCAGGTGAAAGCTACGCTACTACCTAGAATAGGAAGATGTAAACCAACAGCATTTACATATCATGACTGTCGACTGAGCATCCTGCAAGTCTCACTTCCGGTAATATCGGTAATCTCTTAATGAAACAATATGCACGGAAATACCTATTGTGTCGTAGAGCCTTGATAAAATGAGCTATCCTATTAACAGCTGACCGAGCGATGAATTCGGAATGGCCCGACGGCACGACCTCAAGAACGCTAACAGCTAACGCCATCACCGCAAATTTAGTTGAAGATGCTTCTGATACTGCGATAGATGAATTAATATCGCTAGGTCACTTTGATTGTTCAAAGAAATCCTCAAATATAGCAGGCGCCGATCCGTTCATTCCGATTTAATACGGGTACTATGCATCAGTTGGATACAGAAGATTAGAAATATAATATCTGCAATGACAAAAATCATCTTAGCGTAAACACGATATGGCAACAAGCCGTCTCAGGCCTTACTGCGATTGGTTCTCCTGCAGACTGATAACCCAAAACCCTAAGATACACAAGAATAGATGCATTTGGGAACTGCAGCTAAAGTAGAATCCATACGAATTGTCCTACCACACTTGGTCGGGTTGTCATTGTTGAGGTGCCTCAGTTGTCGCAAGAGCTGCCGATATGTGAGCCGTCGAATGGCCATTTAAGCATGCATGAAGCACAGCCGATAGATATGTCACCTTTCGTGAGTGAGGGCCTTCACCCACCCGTCACGAAGCACAGACTACCTGATTGTCTACAGTGAGGATATAATTTTTGGTAAATGGGGATGAAACAAGGCGAAGTACAGACCAAGTGAAATCGATAGAGGGAAGCGATTAAGGACGAGCTAATACGAGCTCGAATAACAGACGGGGAAAATGAAGGAGCAAAGCAGTGATTTTCGTGAATATTTTGTGCGAATTCTTGATCTTAGTAGACTATCGACGATTGCCGGCGGCAGATTACCGACAGCAGCTGCGATAATAACATTAGTACCCATAAGAAGCGGCAGTGGTACCTTGTTATGTTACGTGTGTGATTTAAAGAAGTTCAAATCTTCGTCAGCGCGCATATATAGGCATTGATCCATGCACGCTGCTTAATCGTTATACGTCGTATTTTCACTAACTCTCCCCCTCCCTTCTGTGAAGTCGGTCGTCGAGGTTAAGTTGTAGCTCGTCGGGCAGGTGAGATAGACTGGACCATGTAACTTCGCAGGAATAGTCCTTCTCCGTTGCTTCGAAATGATCTTCTGCATAGACAGAGGAGAAGTACGACGGACAAAGATACACTGAGAAGCAGATCGAAGCCGATCACAGTGGATAGGTTCACAACGGACCTCGTCATGTTCTAATTCGATTAATTGAACTAAATCGACGGATTTACCGTAACAGCATCAGCAACGACGTCAGATATAACTGAGCTGAATAATACGTACGACATTCATTGTGAATACCGATCAATTACTATGCCTAATCTCACAATTGTTTTATGCTGCTTGAGAGAGTGACGCGACATCGTCGTCATCATTGCAGCATAATGTTATTGGTGTATGCAGACGGGAACGGGGGCATCGTAGGAAAGATGTTTGCATATTACCAAGTCGATGGGGGTCATTACATGATAAAACGAAAAATAGCTCGTACAGTTGGTGTGATAGATTAGCTTTGCACGCTGTCGAGCACATGCATGAGGGGGAGATGATAGTAATAAAAACATTGGCTAGGGATGATTTAGACAGGATGTTGGAACCTCCTACAGTTAAACTCTACGTTCGTTTCCTTGAATTTCAACAATACGGCCATAATAGTGTAAAAACCAACAATTAATATTCTGTCTTACTCTAAATCATAGAAATAATAATCATAGCGTGGATGTTATTCCCATCGTATTTAACGTACAATTTACTGATATTGCTAAAATAGTTGAAATTCGAATAACTATACGACTATAGCAATCTAAGCGTAAGCTAGTGCCTGAGAAGCTGCTGGTCCCTATTAGCCAACAAGGACCCGTTTCAGTGTATAACTATGAAAATGGAAAAACCTGAATCTATTATTTACAATGGTATTGTTTACTATCGTGCTCTCATCGTAGCATTTGAAACTTTTCATGTTAAAATTACGCACGTTTTACGTATTCGGTACACTTCATATTTTGCCCCCATGTATAAGAAGTAATGGACTTCTTAGTAGTCGACCTTGTTCCTGCCCACCTCCTACGGTAGTCGAAATCGACTGAACCAAAATCGTACGGGCGACAGTGAGGGCTGTAGCTTTAATTAGATGTAAATAGGAGCTATGTTCGTCGAGAGTCTGGAGAAAAATTTCGAAGGCTAGATAGCCCGTGACTTAAGCCTTCAGCCTCGACCGACGACAAGAGTTATCAGATGGTTACGACAATGACAGCGACAGCAACCACCACATAAAACGCAAGCGATCCGGACCACAACGCATGGGTCCATGAATAGCAAAGTAAGTTACCATTCTGCTGTTTTGCTCGATCCAAGATAAGTTGAAGATATATGTAACTTTGTTGTAGTTGCTGTCGTCGTCGTCGTCTTATTCACTGATAGGGATGTACGACGAAGGGCCGCAAACGGGTCAAACGGAACAGCTACTTAAGGCTTTTACTTGCGCCCCGCTAACTTCAAACTTTCATAATATAAATTGATCCGCATAGCTCAGTTGACGTGGCAGGTAGCAGTGGCAGCAGGGCCTGAACAAGAAACAACTATATCTAGTTGGCGAGACGGAAGCACATACGGGCAGAGGTAAGCAAATCATAATCGGGTCGGTTACTTTCTAGCTGTAGACGTCTTTAGCATGGAACATCCCCTATGAACTGCTGTTCGTGAATGTCAACCCTCAGTCTGTATTGCAAAACGCGAGCAACGCAGATAATTTGATTATAGCCGAGTGAGCCTCTTGGCAGAGAGGGGCGATATGCGTTTCTTTGTCTCTGCTAGTGGTGGCCACATTCGATCCTTTCGAATGCCCAAGGTGTTATCGTTTCCAATAAAAGAAAGGTGCCCTTCCATTGGAAATGAGAACATTCTTTGGCTGATTCTAGGGGGTGCCTGAGGTGACTCACAACTTTACAACTGCGGCTGTGAAGTCTCTGCAGACTTCACCGCAACGGAAGTCGTGAGGCGCAAGCGCCCAACGTCGACGATCACTTATGCTACTTCTAAATGCGAATTGGAATTAACAGGCCATGTTCCGCACACATCAAAGTGAAAATGCAGTGCATATGATATTGTAAAAAACTTTCTAACGTCTGAGGAAATATGGCATTAGTTGCCTTTGTGCAAAAATTATTCAAGTATACAAACGGATTATACTCGTCCAAGTTGAAAATTGCAGTTAACAGTTCTTCTGCCTTCAGCTCCACGGCGCCAGATCGATACGTTCCCATCGACCTCAGCAGAATTACAAAAGAGGCTTCATCCGCCGACGTGTTCTACGTAGCTTCGAGTTAGGTTTACCGGAACGAGTAGTTCCGCTTGCGCCTAAATAGGCCGTAAACCTGGATCTAATCATTCCGTAAAGTTCTGGTTGTGCTATGATTAGCGTACACCATGTTAGACAGGAAACTGGCTAGGTCTACAGAACAGGTTTCAGCATAGTGTTTAAGACAACTCTAGTCTGCTTAGGACAGACCTAATTTCGTTACTCCTTCACCCATATACAAAACACCAGTTACATTCGTTGTTTTTTGTTTGGCCTAAGTAATCTATAATATCAGGCACGTAGTGCGGGAACAACAACATTGTCTCCATCGGCTTCCTGGTGCGCATATATTTTTTCTGTTCTCTGTGTCATATCTAATGATTTCCCGCGTACGTTCGTTCCACACATCGTAAGTGAGTGTAGCACCGATTTCGTATTGTAAAGGTTACTGTTTCCTGCAATTTGAAGCTAATCCAAAGCATACTTAGCTAATGGCCGTTTTGTGAATGAAGGGGACCAATGAGATACAACTCCTGTTCCATTTGCTTCTGAGACCTTCGCTGTTAATACTGCTGGCTCCGTTGATACTAATACGTAGTATCCCCATGCAATGGAATACAGTTTTCGATGTGGTATGGCGTCGTGGATCAATTCTAAGTTCAACTAAAGCTGATTCTGTGGCTCATGACGAGCGCACAACCGCCGGGTCTTTTGTGAGACAGAGTTCCTGAGACGAAGAGGGGGCTCGGCTATTTTATTGCCACATTCTGCGTCCCCTTGCAAACGGTCGATAAAGGTAACAAACTTGCCAACAGCCATGTGTTGCGTCAAGACGACGGTAGCAAATACGGAAGCCTATCGGTTTGCATAATTGCTTCACGCGCTAATTGGTTCACTTTATTCCGTGCTCAGAGGAAACCCAGCGGGATACCACAAGCATTGACGAGCGGACGCGCCTCATAGCTTTGGAAGTAGTTGATCGGAATATAGCGAATAGAATAGGGTAGACCCGATGCACAAGGGAAGATGTTGTATCAGAAACCGGGACTACGGTCGGGTAGAGGTTGTAATGAGGACCAGACACGACCAGGATTAAGTTCGAAGAAAAATAACTGCATTGTAGAAATCAACCAAACTTTGAGGGTCTAGTTGTTAGGTGTATACAATAGGCCATACGCCTACATAAAAGTCGGGTGTAATGGGTTGATACAATGGGTCTTTTGTCGTAAGTTGACGATAGTCGAAAGCTATACGCATGTGAAACTCACTGAACGTAGCATGCCGTAAACGACACGCACATAAGGTTGCTTTTGTTTTATCACACTGTGGAGTTAGATCCCAACATTAAATGTTATAATTTTTATTGTATCGCAATTTATTTATACAGTGTGATTCACAAATCTAGTTCAGATAAAATGCAAGTTTTTTACACAGGAAAAAACAGTCAACCTAAAATCTAGCAAAACTCCTGTTGTAGGTTTATATATTAGGATCTGCAAATCAACAGTCTTTGGTTCCAAACCCGACTGAATTGACGCAGTGTTAAACAAGTACATATTTATTAGCAAACTTAAGGCCAATCGGCCATTCATTAGGCATACCGGCTAAGGACTCGATCAGTTCACGAAACCGTTACCAGGATTGGTTAAAATGATTTAAGTGTCACTTGCTGCTGTCCTATTTCTGAAACACATTTCAAATGCGTCTACTCACCCAGCACCCGCATCAATTTGGTATCCTTCCGTCTTTGTTTTCCATTTCAGTCAGCGAGTCGAAACGCCCTTTCCTCCATATTCACCGGGAAATAATTTCTACACGTTAATATACGCTATGACTTTTAGGCTTTCCTTATGGTCAATAGACCCTCGCCATCCGGCAGTACGCGTGCCTTAACTATACCAATGAAGCGTTGTTTTTTACACAAATAAAGATCCAGCGGGAAAAATGTCAGCGGAGTCTATGATATGTATATAGGCTCTGTTACTAATGTCGTATATATGAAAGCGCGAAGAGTAATATTTGCCGTAAGCATATACTGCTATGGAATATATACGTGGTATCTATAAATGCTATTGCAGTCGTGAGTCTGAAGGGTAGCCATGTTGTATGGAAAGATGTTCAGCGTCATCATAATTCATATCCTTGACGAGGAGCACTCGTGGCAATCGCGAACCGGCTGTCGTGACTACTAAGAGATGATGTGGCGCCATTTCGATAAAAAAGCGCGGTTTTCTCCTTGGTAATTTTACATGTGTAGTTTCCGTGCGCCGAATCTCCTCACAAGACGTACGATTTTGCCCCGAGAGGGACAAAACCTTCCGGCAAGCTCATCTCTACGTTCAGGCAAGCTTACTAAATAGCTTCCCCCACATAAAAATAACTCTATGACGAAGAAGCCCATTGCCCCTTCGGCCGTCCTAGATTATCCCTTCATGCAACGTAACAAGGAAGGCTGAAGCGCGAAAACTTGCTCACTTCTCATGGGTTCTAGCGAGGTCTTCGTCGTTTACAATTTCGCTTCGTCATTCAGGTTCCATTAAGGTTAACCGTAAGACGGCTTCAAATTGGAGGTTCGATGTCGTGCTTAGGGTATGTGAGTCTGACTGGCTTATTTGTGACAGATCATTAAGTACGTGTAAACATCTTGGCCTTCACAAGGACTATGTGACATCTTGTAACAGAATAATGCACATGGCCAAATAGCTCCCGTGGACAAATAACCTAATGAGACCATAAGAAGTTATGATATGGGTAGCGAAGGGTGTTTTTAATACTAGTACATGCTACTAGCAAGGACTATTTACGATCCATATGTACGTCCTTAGCAGATACGCTATTGCGCTGAACGTTACCCCGGTATACATCTGTAGGGACACGAAACACGGTGACAAGGGATTGAGGTAGTATATTAAATAGTGTAGTTCTGTTAAGTGTATTATAGATATTATATGACCATATTTTGTTGTAGGTAAAAAGCAGGCAGTCGATCCGATTGGCGCTGCCGTGAGAAGCAGTCGTTGCATACCGGCTGATAAACACGAAAAATAGGATCGTATAGATAAGAACGTGTAATATACAATATATTACACGTTTTGTATGCCAGAACAGATCGGGTCTATATACATCTGTGGAATCAACCTATAAACGTTAGTTGTTTTGGGTCCATTAGGTCTAATGCTTGCCCTCGCGTGTAGAAGGAAATTGACTGAACTGTATTTATGACTGGCGTTGATCTGTATCTTCTTTGCCTCTTTATTAAACATTCCGGTACAACCACACGCAGCTAAATCACCTGCTAAATCCTTTTTCTGAACTCACACTCCATTCACTTTATCCATTTGGGGTTGCGCTAATCTACCTATTTATAAACGTGCTCTGAGAACGCAAAACAAAGC
This sequence comes from Varroa destructor, assembly GCF_002443255.2. NCBI lineage: Eukaryota > Metazoa > Arthropoda > Arachnida > Mesostigmata > Varroidae > Varroa > Varroa destructor. The sequence goes on along the minus strand of NW_019211454.1, from coordinate 16,181,136 downwards.
GATAAAAACAACTCTATTAATCTACGTCTAAATAGATGTTCCTTTTCTACCACAAACACAAAAACATCTCGGATGAAGAAGTAGCACGATAGAATATGGCGGTAATTTTTTTTCTAAAAGTGTGAATTATGTATGAGGCCTAAAGCCGCCGTCCTAGGTCCTTCGACGAATCTTTGTTACAGAACAGAAGTTCAGTCTGTGACCGAGCGAAGAAATTATAGGATATAATGAAAGGCGTATTTGACGTGCTTTACGTTCAACCTATCTTCGACAGAACAAAAAATAGCAAAAATATAGAAAAAAAAAAAAAACAAACGCTCGATAATATCGAGCGCATTGCGTCTTCTTCGGTGTCTCTGCTTTGGAAGTCAACTATGCACACAATTAGCTGTGTAAGTACGAACGATAAATATCCAGTTCACAAAGAACGAGGGAAAACAGGAGTTCTAATCGATGATATTTAACGCTATATGAAGCGGTCTGAGGTCAAGCATCGGACACTTTATTTCGTATTCGAGGCTACCAGTCTGAAGCAATAGCAGTATCAGGTAAATTGGGTTAACGCGGGCAGTTGAGATCCTTTGGCCTAACAACGTATTTGCCCAACGCGTTACCCTGGACTTGCAGTTACTTTGGGCGCGTTAATTCGGGGATTGCGCCGGGCAAAAATTAGAATTGGGGTGGCTGTGTCGAACGTGTTAGCGATTTGATTCTGCTGACTTTAGGGAAAATTAATGATTTAGTCGGCTGCGTCTACATCAATCTCGGAAAGGCTCGGCTTATAAGCTGCAAAAAGCTGTAACTCTCAAGATCATCCCGATTGTCAATACAAGTATAATTTCATTATATTGAAACCATAATTATAAAGTTGATAGTTATAAGAAAATCTGTTGGCTTTAGAATACAGGTTATGCTTTTGGATAGGCTAAATAACTTTTGATACCGATTATTAGTAATTTTTTTCTAACTTACCTTTATTGCGGCAGCCTAGAAATTTTTGGCGATTCTGTCAATAAATTATTTCTTCTCAATATTGAACAAGATATTGCATGGCGCAATAACACTTCCTCGCTTAGAAACGTTTCATAAACTGCTATGAAAAACATGCTATGGCTGTGCTCACACTTATTTTTGTGGTTTGCGCTTACGAAACTGGAGCGGCCAGGAAATAACTTATGCATATTCCTGATCCAACTGAAGCTTTCAAGCAAGGCGACCTTCACTGAAGGAGTCCCATTTTTGCATTGTGGCCTAGCATCGGGGCCCTCGAAACTCGTAGCCGATTCAAGGACGTAAACTCCAATTCCAAAACAATTCTTATGCTACGGCCAAAACCATGTTCAGACCTAAGCATCCGCCTGTATGATACTACTATAAGCGGATCGGAGCTGCTCGATACTAAATCGCATCTTAACAGACCTCATTACATTCAAGTCACATACGCCTGTGGCTGAGTTCGTAAATCACTTGCTAAGTGAGAAAACGCCTAACTCTCACATAGTCTTAGTGAACTACCTTGAGAGTTAAACGACTGTTGTCGAGCTGGTGAGCGAACAGCTATTGATTCCAAACTGGGTCTATCAGTAACTTGAAGTTCCTATCCTCATAAACCAATACAACTTGTTCTTGAGTACCCCGCTATCCAGACGGGCTTACTGCTAGTGTAACAGTTTTTTATTTTGATTGACCTTGTTTTCAAGGTCACTTTATTCTGCAAGTGGGGTTTCACCAATATGAGGTAACGCCAGGTGCCTCTTAATGCTACGGCACTTCGCACAACGTGCACTTCTACCGATTGCTATGGGTATGTCAGAGAGAATAACTTGATTCTTGAACCCCTTCAATTTAAAAATCTCGACTGAACTTCTAACTCGACAATCAGATATCGTATCTAATAAGCAAAAAAAAAAATGAACTTCTTTCTCGAACATAGACTTAACTAGATCAGTTTGTTCCAGGGTTGTTTGCCGGTAAGCTCATTACTTTCGGTTCACTGCATTCTCAGCAGAATCCTCAACGATTCTTGGGTGCGGTAGCACAAGACTTTTCCATCTATACAGAAAACTTCGTGGCTTTTGTTGGTTTAGTCCTTTCTTTTCTCTGAGACGTTGACGAAAATCGATAGGAAAAACGAACGTTTCGGTTTTGTAGGCTCAGCAGACTGGGAATATTATGAGCGTTATGTTCTCCTATATCTAAGGAAAGAGCCTTGGTAAAAGTATGTCCTGCGATCTGTTTTTAACGGGTGTTCTCAAACCTTCTCGTGAATTCAGTACTTGCGCCTGGTCGTTCAGACAAACGAAAGTCAATGCTAACAACTGTTGCACCGAAGTGCGCGAGATTATTTCCTTGAACACGAGATTCTAGCATTTTGACGGTGCTTACCACTGGGACACATGTGAACTACAACAAAGATCTATTAGCTGGTAGATATATACCTTAACTATACAGCTCTGTCATTAATTTAACCGTTCGGTTTTGGCTAGTAAGCAAGGCACTCGAGGTCCTCAGTGTCCAGGTATGCCGCATCCGTCTGCCTCAGTGTGTCTTGCATAGATCGGACTCACGAATGAGCTTCTACAAAAAAAACTGGCACCCCGTTCTCATGAGAGCCTTTAACAGTCACCACGCTAACGATCATTGCCCTTTGCTGACTCGTAAATCTATTTCGGGGCTTTAACACCTTCCTTTTGCTTGGTGGGCAAAATAGGTTCATATTCGCTCACATCCATTTGCACACACGCGTTGTGGTGAGTCTATTGATCCATCGCCAGCAAGGACTCATCAGGTTCTAGGTGGGACATAATGGCGGGTCGGTTGTTGAACAGGTTGGCGATGGTCGACTCTACAATAGCCAAGAGTGATAGCTTAGAAAGCGAAATACCTAGGACGCTGTTGATAGTGGACGATCGGTGCATGGACCGGTTTGAGGATTTAATTCTTACGCAATTTGAGTGCTTAGCCAACCGTCAATATCTGCTAGGACCTAGCGTTGCACCACGATCGTCAAATTTGGCGGTCTCATCAGGTTTGCCGTCATTTATATTTGCACATATGATTTTAATACGATCGCGGCAAATTTAAATTTGCACCCAGATTAAAGATTGCACATAAGCGTTATTGGATTTAGCGGAAAAAATTGAAGACTCAAAGGGAACCGTATAGAAAGAACATAGCATACCATATGGAACGATTGAAATAACTGGATTTTTCAAAATAGATGTTTTATTTTATTTGTACCAATGTCTGTAGTTACTATAGTACAAATCCACTATTGGCAATTTAAGTAGCAGACGAAAACCTTCAAATATTTTTGTGTACAGTAAACCGGGAGCTTGGTTTAGCACAAATTAACAAATTGAATATTAAGCAGTTGTCACTGTGCGATACATTTGTTATTTTAGTTTACAAAATGGTTGTTCCTTCGAGCACCGAATCATTCTGATAGTTACATGGGAACTTGGAGAGTTCGTTGATTGCCTCGATAAAGCATCTCCTATTCTCTAGTCACGTAACTGAGTCTTTAATCAGCTTTATACGAATACAGACAGATAGCAGGCATTGCCGACTCATAATTCTAAAATTAGCCCCATCTTTCAAGATCTCAGCAATCCGTGTCGCTGCGGTTGTGAATAACGTTGCGTTTCAAAAGACTTATATTAAAATACGTAGATAGTATTGCACACTATGATCCATTGTGGTTTTGCCCCCTGTTGCGGTCAACGGGTGTGTAATCGCGTGCCCTCTAATTAAAGTGGGCATGCGACTTCCAAAATTTCGGGAAACAACGTTGAAGTCTTAGGAGCACTGGGCTCCATTGAGTTATAACATAAGCTCTAGACACTAGAAATAGATTCTTCATTCATTAACTATGAAGCATGGCCATACGAACTCCATTCTCATCATAATTCAACGTCTTGATTTCTCTCTGATACGCATTCAAGACAGTTGTCTCTGCGGGGGTCCAGCCTTCTCCAGGTGTGTATCTGTCGAAGTGGACAAAAGAACTGCCCAAAAATCCATTCCAGTAATCTTTCATCTCTAACGTGAACAGCGACCCTTAGCCGTCTGATTTTTCCACTGATTATATGCGCCAACACAAATCCACTATTTTCATCTTCCTTCAATGACTGATCATTAGACAACACCCCTCATCACTGACACCAAATCAATGGAACACATTGCTCCCTAGGCACTGCGCTGCAATATCTTTGTAGTGGAAACGTTATTATGGAAGGCCAGATCGGACCGCCTACAACACGGATTGCCTTCTCTACCAACACCGCGATCCAGACACAGTCAATTTCGCCGACTGATGCATGTTATGAATATAATAATGTTTTTTGCATATAACAATTATCTCGCTTTCCATCGATGTATCTAAATGTGCTTTCCACAGAGCCGAGAACGTAACCTAAATTCGTCAGACAAAACTATTACATGTACTGTTATAAGGCTGAAACCACAGAGAAGATGCATATGTGCCTAACGATCTATTTTCCTGTAGGTTATGCGGACCGAAATAGAACCGGTGTGTCAATCTAAGCTATCTTATGGTTACGATGCTTACCGATCAGTTTCACAGATAACGTCGACTAAGGACTCTGCACGCGCGCGTATATATGCGCGGCGCGGGCAGCAGAACTGTGAACTTTGTCTCCGAATCATCCGCGAGGTACCTAGATATTTCTACTATCGTCACCTAAGTAACGAAGATTCTGAGAGTGACCGCAACAGTACCTTCTGACTAACGTAGCATCAATTGGGGTCTCCCGTTTTGAATAGTCGAACACAGTATCAATAACAACGAAGCTATCAACGTGCATTGTCAAAGATTTCTCGTTAAAGCCTATTCACACTTTTCTGGAACTCGCGTTTCCCGTATGATACATGCTAACCTATCACAGCAAATGAATCTTCTTTTTCTTATTATAGCCTTATTTATAGCGAGGTTCGATCACCGTCGACCGTAGCTTTGCTCACTTGCCCACTCATTCGTAGTACGCGACGTTGTTGGTCACTCGAGCATCCACTGGCTCATTTGGCACGTTGAAAAAATTCGCTGATAGCAGCGGTCATAGCAATGGCAGCGTGAAAAAATGCTTAGTTGCCGAAGACTACTCGACTCTCCCCCACATCTAATAAAAATAGGTGTCGATGTTTGGACCGCTCAGCTTCTCAACGGGGAATTAATTGAGCGCGACGAGAGGTAGAGGCACAAACGGCCCATGATTACGCCACTGGTGCAGGGATGCGGCCAAGTGGTCCTCGGGGAACCCTGTGGATCCTCCCTATCCGCCCCGAAATATTGTTCAGAAAAGGTTATTTGTTTATACTAGTGCTTTCGAGACAAAATTGCTTAACCTGCTCGTAGATTGTTAAAAACAGTGGTATCTTAGGGGTGAGTCAATGATGGTAGAACAAGAGGACCTTCCTTTCGAGGTAGCACGCATCCGCCCGTGGGATATATGCGTAGACTCGAAACGAAGCCATCGTAACTCATCAAAATCATCGACGAGTCCTGAGAAACTATAGAGCAATTTCGAGCTCTTGTTACTGCTATGTTGGTTACTCACTGCAGCAAGCTCTGTAGTGTTTCGTCTTATTAATTAATTTACCAAGCATGCAAGTTGCGTTCAAAGACGTCCATCAAAGAAGGTCCAAAGGAAAAATGTAGTAGGATATTTGCATGCAAGGATCAGATCTATCAAAGCGGGCTCCACCAATAGTAATTCGTCAGTCATTCAAATCTGTTGACAACACCGAGGTTCGACTGTGTGCAGTAGTTAACAGCTGTACTCTTCTATAGCACTATAGTTTGTTTATTCGGTCATATCAATTTTGCTCGTTAATTAATTGTTGTGATTCCTTTTCGTAAGATATTTATAGTCGATAACCTAAATTACCCACGATTACATACGGAACAAGACCCGGACAAGATTCCAAAGCCTGTTTACAGCCCAATTGGTCCAAAATGTTTAGATTTTCGACAACGGATCACAAAGATAATCGAACCCATATGGTCACACGTTCTAAGCCTACGCTACGAAAGGATCGGGCCGGAGTTTCGCAGGTCTAACTGGGTCGATCAGAGACATGTAATAGCGGAGTGGGTTAGTTTTATTCGTCTGCATGTAGATGGCTTCATCAACATGGTATGCGAATTAATGATAAATGCTTCCGGTTTTATTTAAAACCAAAACAGTTCCTAATATTATCGAATCATTAGACGACATTTATTGTTTATGAAGCATTAAGTTTGGAGGCAAACTTAAATCGATGAGTTCCAACCAGAACCCCAAAAAGGGGAATAGTGGCTTGAAAACTAGAATTCATTGATTGTATTCAGGTTCCGACCGTTTACGTTTCGTGCGAACGAGCGCTTACAGATATTCAAAGGTAACGATTACTGCGTTTAAGGCTAAACTCTAAAGGGATCTATCTAAGACCCCCTCAGGCGGTGCAATATGAAAAGTATCGTATACTATACGATTTAACAACTAAGGAAATGAAGCACGTGAATGATGATCAGTTGCAAGATAACGAACCTACCAGCCTCGATATTTCACACAAGTTAGTTTATAACCGAACGACACAAATTTTTCTGTTTACGCTAATTATGTCTAGCTGAAGTCGTTCGTCCAGAGGTAGATTTCTTTCCCGTTCTGTCCGCGATCAACACGTCAGTTCCTTGAGTCGACCTTCTTGGGCCGATAGTTTGAACCCAATACCCAATATGAGGAATTGCAATTGGGCTGCCTCCACATCTCGGCTAGTTACGATTTAGTCTACAATGGACATACTGAAAGCATAAAGACGAACGTTTCTTGGTGAATACAGGATGTGTTCATTTGCAGCTATCCGAAAACTTTAGCTCTCCGTCTGGCGACTGACCATTCCTACGCCCTCGTTTGTTCAGCCACGATAAATAAGCTAGAAGGCCCCTTTTAAGGCGACATTCGTCTTTGGCTGTGATTGTACCATTCACATTCTACAACAAGCGAACGATACAATGGGTTGAATAATGCAAAGTAACATCTATTTCGCACCTGTGAAGTTGGTTTCCATTATGGCTCGTTTATAGTGTGCCAATATCTGTCATATCAGTATCACTTGTACTCAGCCGCCGGTTAGACAAATAGACGTACCCTGCCAGCCTAACCTCGCCTAGAAGACGAAAATATGCTTTCTAGGTCTAGGTAGGTTTTGCAGATTCAGTAATACGAAATGGACTAGAGGGCGTTCTCACACTTGGTCCTACTTTCGGAGCTTTTTCCGCTTCGGTGCTTTACAAAGTGAATTTGATTAGTCATCTCCGTTCACCATGCGGCGCTGTGCACTGACTCCGAGGTCACACCGATAGTGAACCCTGTTGGCGCAGGCTGTGAGACTAGTAGGTGTAGCACAAACTAAACGCAGCATATGAGTCACGAAACAGCAGATTTGGGAGCGCCCCCACTGTATTTTCAATGTAACCAAGCTCACCGAAGAGCAGTTTCAGCGATGGCAGTAGCAGCAACAGTTACGACGCCATACCCTCACAATGGACCTGCCGAAAAGGAATGCCAAAACCATGTGTTTGTTATCGGTCAGTCAGACCCCATCACCTCGATCTCCGTTAAGTCCTCGCGATGAAGGTATTTCGGACCAAGTAAAGCGGTGATGTCTCAAACTAGAACGTTTCTTTCTTTCTCTCTTCTCAATTTTCTTCATCGCCGTGTTGCAGCTTAAGCGATCGTCTACCTGGGTCGATCCCAGCCGATGATGATCGTGATCCTTGCATTCTACCAAGTACTACTGGCAGGCGGGCGCAACGTACAACGGTCGGGCATTGTAGGCTAACTGCTTCAGCTCAGCTCGACACGATCTCTTTCGCTATAATGCATTGCCACCAGCTCGCTCAGTCCCTCTGCATCGCCAACATAAGACGACGTTGCATTGTGCAACGTCACGCCATAACAATGGCACCGTGGCCGATTGAGCAGACATGCTGCTATTGACCGCTGTGCGCTGAACCACTCCCTGTAGTAACTCAGTCTTCCACACTAAATAAAATGTAGATAACGTAGATTGGACAAGTCTCTAGTGTCCACACAGGTTCCCGTATAGAAGGACGAACTATTACCATGATTATTATTTTGCATTCGAGTAGACACATGTATATGGGGCTCCATACAGACAGTGATAAGCTGGCAACCAAAGATCGTGCGAAAAGTGAGGAACCTAGTCGTATATCTACATCGAAGCTATTAACACAGTCTGCGGGGTTTTCGGTGGGTTCAACACGTACTCCATATGGAGAGCAAGTTTAACAGGCAGGTCGCGGTGGAAAGATTTTGCTATATAAAGACCACGGGGTCGTTGTGTGAACCAGTGGCAATTCAAACCTTATAAAATTTACAAAAGACAACTAAACGCCCATACATATAATTTTTTTTTATTCATCATCTATATACACATGTGATTATTTACAGATATTGCTGTCTCGTTACATCGCGGCTGCTTGTCTATGACTCTGCCGATCGAAATTGAGCGTTTATGTATCGTTCTGTTGAAGTGAAACGATCGCGCTCGTACTGGTTCTCACTCCAGCAGGTCCATTAACCACCCATAGTCGTTCTGCTGTGACCCTGGTATAGTTCTGTCATCTGCTGCGTTCCTACTACTACGACCTGTCACAATCGACAATAAGCTAAAAAGACTTCTTTTTCCCATCGCGCCTTTTTGTTTTCCGATTGGTTTTACATTTGCTGTAGCTACGCCGCTGTGGGGAGCTGCCATTACTGTTCAGGTGCCGTTACTTCGTTAAAGTGTCGGGTGCGTGGTATCGGCACCGTTGAATCGCTTTCCCTCAATGACGCGGTAATGGCGTCGTCTGAGAGCTGATCCAGCAACAACGTTAGCAGGCAGCTGCTGGGGGCACCTCCTCCTTTCTAGTCGGGCTACTGCGCGAGCGACCCATCCGTTGTTGGACTTTGTCCTTCTCCCGCTCTTCTGAGCTGCGTAACAATCGACGACAACATCCTCAACAGCCGCAAAGACAACGAACGGCGCATAACGAGCCATACCACTAGCAGCAATAGCAAGCGCTAGAATCCCAGACGGGACAAGGAAAGCCGGTCCCTTGGTTTGGTTCCATTCGATTGCGTGTTCTGCTCAAAGACCTAGGGTACGAAGAAGGCACATTTGCGTCTCATAGCTTCTTAGTTGTCTCTCCCTTCCTTTTCCCATAGGTCTCCGTTCGTGCACTCTTCTCGTGCGCGGTACGACGTCAAACCCTCGGTACGTCATCAAAGCATCATCTCTGGTGTTGTTGTCGTCGTCAGTGTCGTCAAGATCCACCTAGCAGCTATAGCGCAGGAGGATAATTAGGAGCAAGGGAGGGCCGGGACTTTTTCATCCTTTTACCGTCTATACCGCTTTTCTTTCTGCTACTTCTGCAGTCTCTCGCACCCCCCGTCAATCTTTTTGCTTTCGCTTTTTTTGCCTGCCTTAGGGAACAGTTGTTTCGCCTTCCCCTGTCTCGCCATCTTTTGGCGTCCATCTTTCGCTTTTCTTATTTTTCGCTTGCCTTCTATTTCTTCTCTCTTTTAGTCTCTGAACTACGTCGTCATCGTAACGATCATCATCACCATTATCATGTTCTTCTTTTACATCGCTCACCGTGTCGGCTTGCTCGGTCCGCCGGTAACACGAGGAAGAAGTTGTTGACCGTCATAGTAGACCCTCGCTGCTCACCCTCTTATATGGGGTAGTATCGTCTTACTTGGGCTATGTAGCGATGGTGTCGTCTATTTGGGTATACATGTAGTCGCAAGGTCTGCCTGGTTCAGTAGGGTTCCATCTATTATACTGACGGATCAAGCTTCAGCCTGCGCTTTTTGCTCTGTGCTGACACCCGAACCCAATGAACTTGAGAAGCAGAAGGTAGCGGACGAACCAATGACGAAAATTGCGCCTAAGAGAAGCAATAGACGCTGCCTTGATATAGCCGGACTATTGTGCGTCGGCGCACATGTGCAAACATGAAAGTGTGGAAAGAGACTCTTTTCCATCCCCTAAAAAACAATTTGCGTGTGACTAACAGCTTAATACAGTGTTCCAAATTTGTAACTGCCCATTTACATACATACAGACGAACAGATACGCACAGGTGTACCTGTACGCCACGGTTGCATTGAGCCCCCTACACAGATCAATAGCTCAGCTTCAATCGTAGAGCACAGAGCAAAAACACTGCACGGGATCTTAGATGAGGCCATGTTGCATCTTTTGCAGACGTTCCTTTCTATTCGGAGATCTGTCCAGTCACATTTCGGGTGATCGGACTTGCCACTAGTGCCACATATCGAAACAGGCGGACGTAGACACATAAGGGTAGATACGCAAATCGATGTGTTCCATTTCAAACATCTTATAGAACCACGAGTTATTTTACTCGCAGCAGGCCCGGTCACTGTAGCTATGAATTACCTAGGAGAAACAACAGGTAACTAAGAAGGCTCATGCGGACGTTCGCTCGCTTCATCGCCGTGTCTCTGCATAGTCGTTCGTTCCTTTCAAAGACCAGCAAAAATGTAGGCGCCCCTAACGGTAGACCCGCCAGAGTCCTAGACAATGTCAGTGGCTGTAGATGATATCTTGGATCTGTTGGAGAGGCAGCAGACAAGCCAAAAAAATATAAAAACCAAACGCCTTCCCGGTTCGACTACGAAATAGATTTTGGCTGCACGAAAAAATCACTAACAATAAAATATGCTGGTAATGTAGCGGTGACAAGGTTCGCGCAGGATTATATTGATGCGACACTGCGGGGACTGCTTAAACTGCCAGGTCCAGCAATTTGCTACTGGGGTGCCTTGTTGTATGTTCGTTTAAATTTTGTCATCTTTATCGTTTGCGAATAGAACCAAAAGAAAGTATCATCCAAAGTCGTTGTTGTGGTATCGCTGTTTTGGCCAGATCTGCGGTGTCTTCCCTGCTTTCCTTTTTATTATTTCTTCTTATAATAAAAATAGGATGGATAAAATATAATGAAATTAGAACGAATGGACACCGGGCACAGGTTCAGTAATGGTTCATTTAATATAGCTACTTAAATAGTGTTACATGTAATATACTTAATATGAGTTGCTTAGTTAATATGATAATGAGTAGCAGAAGTTTTTATCACTATACTAATGGCCATATTTTGTGGTCTATTCACTCCCCTGCAGCAGTCCCAAGCTCTTACCTGTCCGCAATAGAGAACCCGAGACCAGAATGTCCAACCAGAAAAAGATGTATTTGCCAAGCAGTATCAAGGACGCTGAAATCAACCATTGCAGTTCCCATAGCTAGTCTTTATCGTCGATCGGCAAGCTGATCAAAATTTCAACATCTTTCCCGATAAAATTGTATAAAACGTAGACCCAACGGATATTATGCAGAGACCGAACATGCTTCTGTCGACCTTCGATCAACCAACCCTGTCTCGTAGAGTGTGTGGGTCACCGGGGAAATTCCCGTTAGAATGTCATCGCATATCGCTACGATCGACTACAAAACTATCCCCGTTCGAAGTTTAGCTGATGCCGGGTTCATTTTTCCATTCAGCGCCTTTATATATTGTTCGCTTTTCTTCAGTAAAAGTTTGGTCGACGTTTCAATAGCTAAGCTGCGCCAATGCGCCCCCTTACAACAACGAATTCGGTTCTTGGCTCTATGCGGCAGCCACTAGATTCACCATAGGGCGCCGAATAGGATGCCGATCAGCTGGTCCCAGCTTGTCTAATTCAAGCAGGCAAAGCATCATCGTTATATGCATACGGTTATTAGCGACGCTGTTGTTGCTGTTCGTACAGCTTAGGTGAGGCAGCGGTAGGGGGGTTGGTTTAGGGATAGGAACGGGCTGTCTGAGACCTCGTCGCGTTCATGCCTTTACGCTGCGATGGGGGCGCGCGGTTCGCAGCTGACCGGTTCAGACTAACGTCGTGCGAATTGCCGCAACGGCCGTGGCCAATTGGGCAAGAAGCAGGGGAAAATAAGTCTACGGGCGAGATGTCTGTAGCGCGGCATAGGTGAAGCACAGGCGTCGAAGCGACCAGGTAACTGAGCGAGCCGAGGATCGGCGATCCACTCGCGAATCAGCACGAGACGAAAAAGTTCAAGAGGCTCCTCTTTGGGTAGGAAAGAGCCACATCTGTCTCTACGTATGTGTAGCTACGCCTTACCGAAAATGACTAGGAGCCAGGCGTACTTCGTATCAAGCGCTCGGCATACCTACGCTGCTCTCGACACTCCGACCAAACGTGACGCTGTCTCATCCGTTCCCTGAGACGCAAGCTAGCTAACGACATACACATTTTCGTTAACACCTATTAAGTTAGAATCCAGCTAGTCATGGTTGTTTGTACTCAGCTGCCTACGAAATGTCTCAAGGGGCGAACCCTTCTAATAGGCAAGATGAAAACAGGTCACGGCAGACATACCGAGTCACAAGTTAAGAGATCGCTGTCACAATACCTGCTGCTCCTGCCTCTACCGTTGTTTGACCATGACTGACAAATGAATCACTTGTACTGACGATGCAACTATGTATACGGCAGGGGAACCGTAAACGGGACAGATTCGAAGAGAATGAACAGAAGGATATCGACGAGAGGTTGTTCGATAGCGGCGGGCTTATCGTTCGCATATCAAATAGATAAAGGTCAGTAACAACAGTTGTTGCACGAGGATACTTTGGGGAGTTGGTAGGAGCTAAAGGGGGATCTGTATTTTGGTTCAGTAGAAATAACTTCACTAGGCAGAAGCCGCTTGGCAATTGTAACGACGATGTTTAGAAGAAAACAAACGAACAGCGAAACAGTGATGTCATCGACAGCGTCTCGTGTGAGTCAGGTGAAGCCACAAAGCAAAAACGCTGACAACAATATATTCCTATATATACATGTATAAATTTATTCACACAAGGAGTATCATATGTATCGTATGTATTATAGAATGATAGGCAAACATCTCCGTGCGATTTTTATTAAATAATAGTCAAATTTAGAGGGATAATCGAGAGCCGTTTGAGTAAAATCTGCCTTATTCTTTTCTTACTTGACTCTACATGAGCAACTGTACCTTGGGAAATACATAGCGGCTTGAAACGGAATTTCGTATCGGCTATAGTGTAACTGATTTCCTTTGTGGACGATTATTCTGACATGTGTGTAGAAATGTCCGACCAAAAAAACGGGCTCAGTTCTATGTAGATTCAAATGAAGAAAATCCTTGAGAACAACGCCACCGGAAAAGCGGTCCAAATGGACTGTGTGATTAGTCTATCCAGTTGACAGTAAACTATATTCAATACCGGCGTAGATATTTTCCGGAAATTAGCCAAAATGAATATCTACGTACTAGAAGCATCTTAACTCTACCCTTTTCCATCAGTCTTTTGCTCGCGAGATAAACACATGGGACATCGAAATACTTCAGCGTCTACAATATAGCACAATTAATAATCCATTGTTGTGGCTTTCAGGGATTGTCACATATATGGTAGCACCCGGCGACAGGAGTAGGCAGCTCAGTCAGTACGTGCTAAACGTACGCTCGATCGAGTGGTCACGTAGATGTGTTCTGTAAATTTCTCTATTTGTCAATTCAGTCTATACGCCTCTATACTAAGTTATCTTTTTACAAGATGTGAGGAGTAATATAATAAGCCGCTCGCTTGCACCATTGGAAAGTTAATGGCGTCTTGTCCAGATAAAGCATCTCTTACTCTGCCGTATTCTGATTTACTAATGTCTTAGACCCGAAATCGATGTGGCGGTATAATGCGGTATGATGTGGAAAAAAACCCACAAACCTGAGCAAAATAATATTGAACTCGATATAGTCCGATAATAAGGTCTGGCTCTGACTGAGGCACAATCCTGAGGTAAAAACCCTCGCTAGAAATAGATCGTATCACTAAGTTTATATTATTATATATTTCACTAATTGTGCGTTTTGCATGTGTTACCGTTATTCTAAAAATGACTTTTCTCGTATCAACACGATAACTTAAACGGCTAAATAATCTAGTACTTAGGCCCAGCCAGTATAGAAGGGCAACAGGTGAAACAAGTGCTCGACACGACCGCGGTGTTCAGGGACGAAAAATACGATGAAATATGGTACCTATTGAGCCATCATTAGGTTACTTCTATTGTTTTAAGTAATATAGCGTTATAACAGTAGTTATAGGCCCAGAGCTTATCGCAACGCGATTCGCTGGCAGAAGGGACTCGATCGTGCTGGCAATGAATTCATAAGAGCTTCAATTCATCATAAGGAAATGTTAGGTGGGAGTTGTACACATATGTACAGATAGGGTACGTGCTCGCACAGGGAAAACACCGCTCACTGAAATGGAAATTACCTTTTGTGGCAGAAAGAAAACGACAATAATAGAGCTCGAAAATAAACTACCTGTTGGCCTACTTTCTCGTAAAGGTTCTCGTTACTGGAGAATGAAAGTCTGAGAATAGCGGAATATTGCTGCATCTGTTCTAAGAACCATGGGGGCAACCGTCAGTCAAGAACGCATTGATACAACACTTTCTCTGACGATACTACGGCGGGCAAAAACATACACAAAGCGACGCAGTGCTTTTATAAAACCAGCCACAAACAGGACGGACAACAACAACAACAACAACAACAGCAGGAGAAAGCAGCGAAAGAAAGACACGATAAAAAATCATCACGACCCAGTCTCGTCCAACCCCATTCAGCGACTTGAACCCTATCTCTTTATTCGACACAACGGCCTGAGCGGCCTGACTGTTAGCCTGGCCCGTCGCCGCCCCCTTCAGAATTCTCGAATTCGACAGGCACATGTTGCTTATTCCGATTCGTCCATCCATGTTGTTAAGGCTCCGCTTTTGACCCAGCTTTCTTCCCAACGAAGAAAGGACGCTTTTATTCTTTCGAATTTTTCGTGTAGTCAGCTGCTGCCAGCTTGTTTTCGCCTTGTCGACAGTAATCAAGCTTGTGATGGCTAAACAGAGGAAAATAAAATCATAGTTACTATAAGTACGAATCGAAGAGAAGGAAGGCGCGCTAAGCGTAGGGGGGTGAACGGCGAACAGACAGGTCGGCAGATTGAATGCTCTAGAAAAGGAAAAGCTTACGGAGCTCCAATATCCTGACTCGAAGGAAGTGTAGCTAGCGATGGTTTCACCGCGCGCTGTCGTCGGAGTCATGGCTTGGTGGACTATTAGTGCTGGGTTTGGTCGTCAAAGCGGGCGATGGAAGCGTTCAATAAGCGACGGGTTGACAGTAGGCCAGAGAGAACGAATAAGCCAGCGCGATGCTCAAAAGGCAAAAACCGATGACGGTGGTCAGATAGTGATAAGTGACAAGATTAGGGGAAAAGCTGCGCCCGGAATCCGACAGTTACCAGCCGCCCATTACAACTGTATTAGCTTGACTGTCCGAGGAAGGTTTGCGGATTCGTGGGAGCTTCGTATGAACCTCTCTGTCAGTGGGTCAGTGGGCCGCTGCATGTGGCACTCGATATATCGTATATGTAATTGCATATGCGTTTCTTGATGTGTGCATGCGTGCATGTGCGTTTCTTGATGTGTGCATGCGTGCATGTGCATGTGTGAGCTCAGCAACTGAAAATCTACTATTGTCTCAAGTAGACACGGGCCGGAGGAAAGGAGGACTAGAAGAAAATGCTGAAGAAAACTTAACGTGAGCTCGTATGGACCTGCTCTGTCTACTTCTTTATTTCCTATTCGGCAGAATTAGCTGGTTGCTAGGCGCTGCCAGGTGGCCGTTACTACTATCCGGCCTCTGCCGAAGCAATTGTTATTGCTATTGTCGCTTCTGCTATCAGCTAGGAGCGAAATATTCCGACAACATTTCTCTCATTTTTGAAGTTTTTTTTAGTACCGCGTAGGGCAGGTCCTGATAGCCAGCGTCGAAGAAAGCAACGTTGTTCCATGTCAAAAGTACCGCTTCAACTGTTGCCGCTGCTGTTCGGCGAGAATAAATGGATGGCTGAATAGGCTACAGTCGAGGCTGGAACCCACTGCAACAGTATAGTTAAGACAGTAAAAGCGGACACCCACTGGGGGTACCCACTTGGAGGGTGACTTCTGCAGAAATAGATACAAGAATGGAAAGAATCGCTACTGCAGAGTGAATTCGTGCGATGATTAGTTAAAGGATTATGGTAAAAAGTGGTCAGATCTCAATACGTTTCTGATTTATTAAGTAATTAAGTAATTGAAACCGGCTTCAATGGTGGTCTATTCAGATTTATGTCTCGAACAAGTTGAGACATTCCTTCATAAGTGCGACGCAGAATGATCGACAGTCATGGCTTAAGCACAGTATACCTATAGAGGGGTATAAGTAAAAAAGCGTTTCTTAGTGAAATGCATTTTGCATCACACTGGATTGGGTCACTTTGTGTCGGATATTCTATTCGTCCTGTCGTTTTATCTCACCGATATTATAATTACGTTAATTAGTTTTACTTCCTAATTTAATTTCATCTTAACACGGCATAGATAAAACTTTATTTTATATGGTCCCGTAAGCATATATATATATATATATGCTTACGGGAACCATGCCGACAAGTCGGTAACAGCATTGCACTTTGTACTATTGACAAAGTATTTGTCTTCGATGTCGATAATCAATAATACCATGCTTTGATCGTAGCATATTAGCCTCTCTATAGAGCACCTTTACATGAAAAATATGTTAATTTCTTTACCTTGTAGAGTTTCTTAAACTGTGAGCTTACTTATTAATACAAAGTCAATTATTTTCTAACCTCTAAACCTACTTTTATCTCGCCTCTGAATTTACGCCCTGACGGCCTACTGAAAGACCTTCTTAGACTTTATGATGAACCTGTTGTCCTGCATGTAGTCCTTCGACTATATGCATTTAAAATTATCTGCTTTTCTTTTTTCAGTTTAATTAATAGGTGCTTTAATAGATTTTGCTTATATTACTTATACACTGTCTTCGTTTTATATTGGAACCTGACGAGTTTTAGTATATATCTTGTTATTGCACCTACTAAATGGTGTACTACAATGTACCATTTTCGCCCAGTGCATAAACTTCTACAGCTCACGAAGCAACTTTTGCGATCCATCTTGTTGCTATGGGTATGTGGGCCAATAAAGCGAGTATAACTTATTTCATACCAGCACTATTTTTAAGTTCACGACGCCCAGTTAATTATCTATTAGTATAGTTCGTCATAGGTCCAGTTCGAGGTGGTTATAGCATGCCTAGTGGGAAATATAACATGTTATTTATTTCGCTATCGTTTTAGATCCAAGTTTACATGAGCTTTATATGAGCTGGTCTAGATAGGCGCATAGGGCGTGCTAATGCGGGGCAAACTCCCAGTTTGATTCTTACGGACGGAAAGAATAGATTCATTCAGAATAGATGTTCATATTGTCTTCATAGAAACGCAGCGGGTTACGTACTTGCCTACTAAATTTAGGAGTGCTAGGTTCGAAGTTGGGCGTAGACGCACTTTGTTTCGTGCTGGGACCCCGAGGCAATGCCTAATCATTTAAGTATCCGACGCAGAATACATTTGGATTGAAATTTTTTATATGATATTATATCAATTAATTAAAGTCAGCGATGAGAACTTAATTACGCAGTGTATAATTATTCCTTGATGATCCTATTAAGATAATCGCTGTTGTTGTCACAGCAGCCATCAAGGTGGTCAGCGGCGAAACACCATACCGGTTGACAGGCAAGAACAACACTCAGGCATCACTCTTCGTAGTGTTGGTGATGGCTGACACGATTTTATTTGCCATACAAGTCCGTGCAGATGGGTCCTGCATGTTGGCTACTGCGAGGTCCGCTAGCTCAGCTCACCTCGGGGGGGGGGGGAAGTACACTTAACACTCGAATGATAAATTCAAGGACGACGATGAAAACACTGTTAGATGAGTGCCACAAATAAGGAAAAATTTTGAGTTCTGCCAATCTGCGATTGGCACCAATTTCCTCGCTGCACGAGCCGGTTTTAACAAGCTTTTTGACTGACAGACTTGCTCAAACCCTTATGAGTGTTCCCAGGCCGATAAAATGATGCCAATGCAAGCCCTGGGAAGTTAGCGCACTACGCTCTGATTGTCGAAACGCTTTATATTGGGCACAATTATATCATTATACAGAACGAGAGAAAAACATTACCCGTTACGCAACGGTAACTAGACTTACCGTATATTTACTAGTTTAGTTTTTCAAACAAGTAACGATGTAGGAATAACGGTGCTTCGGAACTTTAAAGTTCTCAGTTCCTTTCTCCGTATCCTACACGTTACGGGTTACTAGTCGAATACGCAGTAGAGGATGATTAACCCTGGTATAAGTGCAGTAGTGCAAAGTTGATTGTATCTCCAGATGATTACTTTTTGCAGTAAACTAATTTTCTTGGATGCTGCAGGAGCTGTTGCCCACCAAGAGGGGACAAAGGTGGGTATATCCTGCTTTTTGGCAGCTTTAAAAGTATCCCCGTGGACCTCTTCCGCTTGGGACACCGCTTCGACGCCTTGATAAACAAACACTTTCCAACAAACCACCACTATAGCGTCCCCTAGCGGAATCTCCTTTGTGTACGTACAGCTGCTGTAAGCTGTCAGATGCCGAGTCATATCTGGGTACGTATCGGTAACTGTTTGCAAGCAGTAAGCACCTAATAAAGGAAGCGGATGCGAACACTAATTGATTGCTCTGCACAATAGTAGTTCGAGCTTTGCCAGAGCAAGCAACTGAAGCAGACTGAGATGGTTTAGAATCACGCGGGCAATGAGGACTGCTCGATATACGCTAAGTATAATATTGCATTAACTTTGTGTACATCGATTAATACCGGTAGACGTTTAGTTATCCATAATCCCCTTGCCATAGCAGCCAATATGACCAGTATGACGACTCTGTCAAGCCCAGCTTGGTATTCAAGGCATCACATTTCTCTGCCAAAACTTAATTTAGATTTAGAAATTATCAACATATAGTTTAGTGCATCGATGTGTAAAATAGTCAGCCTATTCGTTGCCTATGATCTCGCTTGCCATTGAATTCCGTTAGGTACACCTTCTTATTTTTTTTTTGTCTATAAACAGGTTCTCTTCCTTTTTCTGGTTGCACGTAAGTAAGTCGTCAGATATACCATCGAGGCAAGCTCGGAATAGACGGTAGATCCCAAACATTGGCAGCAATTGTTGCGACACTCAGTTGTGTGTCCAAGTGCGTTAAAGAGCCGAGAACGAGAAGGCCATGTGCCTTACACGTACATCTTAGGCACCACACTGCTGGCATCAATTCATTTTCGCCCTAATATATTCTAGGAGCAAATTCCTTAATCACAGCGAAAACTAGCATTTGGTTCTGATCGTTGAACAGCTAACTTGAATTGAGTCACTTCGACCTTGGGGCTGGGGCAAATTGCCAACAGCCGTCGTATGATCCATGCGTAAGAAACTTAGATAAACGTTTTGCCGGAACAATAAACGTAGGGTGTAGATTGAATAGATAATGATATTGACATACGGCGACAGAAGTAGGCCAGCGCTTTTGACAAGAAAGACTACGGTTGCGTCCTAGATAATAGTTACCTATGGAAGGGTAGTTGTATTTTTACTGTTTTTGTCGCGGTTACTAGTTAGTACTACTACAGCTGCTTTATCGCTGTTATTATGAACTCTTGAAACGCTTAGTCTATGTATAAACTTCTATGTCTAACGTAAAGTACCTGTTTTCATTTTATTACTAAATGAAAATTATATTGAAAACGACACAACCCGTTAGATCGAACTACGCCTGTAATTGTGACATATAGACAACACGCATACAAACGATTGAACTTCCTCAGCGAATCTATATGTGGATCGACAAATAGGGTTCTTTCTTTCTTTTAATGTATTGTGACAGAACAATATGCTTGTATCGTCCATTGGCAAATCCAAAGAGTCACAATACAATGCCAATAGGACGTCGTCTACCAGTGTGGACTGAAGAGCGAGTATTTTCTGGCAGACTAGAAGAAACGTATGTGAATTGATGGATGTTATCGCTTTGAGCATTTCTTCAACACTAACTAGTCAGGCTGGTGACTGCCGTCCCTGTAAAACAATCAGCAATGACAACAGTCACCGTCCTCAGTAGTATATACATCTAGTAAATTTAGTCTTACCCTCATCTCAATTGGAAACGTATTTTGCCCCTAACCCATATATCTATAGGTCATGCATAGAACTGTACGTTCAGCGTCTACGATTGCTGCTATCTCGAGATGCCTGTTTCTCCTGAGGGTGATATAGAAAGGTCGAAGAAGCTTGCATTGCGCAAATGCTAGAAGTGGCTAGGATGCCTGATACACTCTCTGAGCCTATAATAATGTATTGAATGCTTTATCTGATTTCTTGTCTGCGTCTATCATTCACAAACAGGTGAGCGTATCGAAATTGACAATGTATACGAGTTATATATTTCACAATGTTAACATAAATCATTTGTTAACAACAGGCAATATCTGAGGTAATTACTTCGAATGTTGAGGTCGTGTTTGGGTCAAGTTATCCGGAAGCTCTGCTATAGTATTATTGCCGAAAACAGATCGACCAATGACTGACAATTCATAATTCTGTTTGATGGCCGGTCGGTTTTAACTGGAAAAAATTTAACAAACATTGAATCCTGTAGGATTAAATATATGTAAATTTCCAAAGCAGATAAGTTTTATCAATACATTTTTCCACCTCGTGTATGCATCTTGCGTGTCAGTAATGAAGTGCTACAGATTATAAAAACAGACTGCAAAAAACATCTTGATTAGCCATGTTTAATCTTAATTATAGTTTCTCGTAACCTGAGTTCTCCAGAAAATGCAACAAACCAGTTGTCTGTTGAACCATGAAAGCTACATCGGTATCTCCAGTAGAAACAAACGATGCCCCATGCGCATTTGTGCTTTCACAGCCCGGGGGCGAATCTTCCTTCCGACGAAACAGCTCAAAAGAAGCCTATCGCTTGACCATGTTATCGACTATGCGGGGATTCAGGATAGTGTGTCCGATGAGAAAATGCTCATTAACCAGCGAAACAATGACTTTAGCCAATGGAACGATAAAAAGCGAATCGAATGTGCCTCAGAGACTGTGACAAAGCATGTGCCTATATATATATATATATATATATATATATATATATATATATATATATATATAGAGAGAGAGAGAGAGAGAGAGAAAGAGAGTAAAATTTCGCAAAATGTGTTCATTTTCTCCAGGTAAATCATAACCATTACCACATAACAACATTTTATACAAACGTATAATTGTAAACAATTTTGTGAGGATCGGATATTATTAGACTACGACAAAAAAAATCGGCGGGCTTTGAGACTGTAGACGCGTCATTAGTGGATGAAATTTGCTTGTTAACGACCCAGTTTTCTAAACACTTAGTGAAGACTGTCCGAGTTTAACCCAGGAAAAACGGGCCATATATTTTTAATTAATATTCAAAGGACATATATTTTTAAAACCAATACTTCACCGTCGAATAATTCGTTTATCAGAAGTCACAGAGCTGGGAATTCATTACGTATTGTTAAGAAGGTAAGGACGTTTTAGACGAAAACACAGCATGTCAACTGTGCAAGGAACGAAGATTGACTTGTTGAGGACCAGAGAAAAGATGATTAGATGTCAGAGCCCAAGGCAAAAAAAAGAGTAAGTACATTGCCGCACCATCTATCGCCAGCGGAAAACAGGACAGGTATGACAAGGGCGTCGCCTTGGAAAAAACGAGTTCGTCAGCTCAGATGGTAATACTTGCGGGATCACCTGTTACTGTGAGGTACTTACCGGAAGTGAAACGATGAATGTAGCCCGTTATCTCGAGCTCAAGAGATTCATTGATCGATTGGCATGGCAACCGAAACAGCATTTAGTCATGCCTCATGGTTCAAGCAAACGGATATTCAACGTTTTTTCAACCCGTTTTTTCCTCCCGCTTTCCATGCCCAATACATGTAACTAATGGGTAAACATACCATACTATCGGTCTACTACAGGAGAAATTACGTATGAGCACGCAAATGGCAGTCTTACGCTTATCCAGAAGCTTGCCTATCCGTTGCAGAACGCTGCAACAAGTATCTAGAAAGAACCGAATACCTTTAACACATATTAAAAAAACATCGTTCTAACTTAATTATTTCAAATATCAAAAATTTAAAGTTCATCAAATTCGCTTGTAACAACGTGGTATCTACGTACTAACGAACAATCTCGCACTGTTTAGCCGCCCATAGGGGGTGCTAGAAAGCGGTGCGGAGCAGGACCCCTATAGGACTCGATTTTACGCCTTTATTTATTCGTACACGTCATATAGATAAAGGTTATTTGCAACATCGCTATCCATGATTGCAGCAAAATTAGCCATGATATTACCGAGTATATTTGAAAAAAAAAAGTGTATGGATAGTTAGCGAACAAACGCTTTCACACTAGTGATCATGCCTGTAGAATATAGGTGGCTTCTCTCGTAGTAACACGACAGTGACGGATACCTCATCTATCCTATAGCTCGCTGCTGTAAAATTAACAAAAGGTTAAATACCTAGCGATAGTGCGGGTAATTCACGCTTAGGTAGATTGGTTTCTTCGCACACATATTAAAATTATAATTAGATTATAGAAAATGAGCTTGGCAAGTGCCGGGCAACACATTAGTTTATTTGTTAACAAAACCTGTCAATTTGCAATAAATTGGCTACTACTCTTGGAGGAGGTATTTTTAAAGGTAAAAATTTGTTGTGACCAGTATAAGGATGTCATGACATTTAGACAAGCAAAATGCGTTTTCCCCATTGGGCGCTAAAAAGACTTTAGCTAAAACTATGAAGTTTTATTACATTTGTGATTATTTAAAATAACAACGCTACAAGTGTTCTAATAGTCAGGAAATACATAAGAGCCAAACCAATCTATTTACCTTTTGCAAAGGAAAAAGACTCCCTAAAGAAAGAAGCGGGAACGGCTATTTCGCTGCACACCATATGTCGCATGTTCGAAGCGCTGGTAGACAAAGAAAGCCCCATGTGTTACCGTACATTTCCGTGATTTTTATGGTTATTCCTTATAATGGGAAGCTGTTGGGTTTTTTTTTTACAATGCCCGACTCCCGTATTACCGTTGGAATCCCTTCGGTGGAACAAGCGGTAACAGCAATTTTCTAAGGAAAAATAGGCAAACCTTTTAGCAGGCTCCTTCATCGCTCGGAAATATGCTTTTTATACAGCGTTAATCGCCACCAACGTTTCAGTCTTCCATTTATTAACACAAACAAATAATCCGATGTTTCCCATCGGGACGTATTTCCAGGTAGGAAAAGAAAGCGTTGTGTTTTTCTCTATTCATGCTATGGACAGTTAGATTTTTATTATTCGGAGCTAATATTCGGAATGATTTGGTGAGCTTTATACTGACGGAATGTCAGTTGTCCTTGTCTCGTGGTAATCAAGATGTCTTTTACGTGCGGTGCGGTTACAAAGGTGGGTTTAAGGCTATAGATTAGGCGATAGCTGTCGTGGTTTAATCGTCGTCACTGCTGCTAGTTATTACTCGCGCTATACAATCTAATATTGAATTGGCGATAATGTTACGTTCAGCCTGAACGAACAGGTGTGATAGCGTTCGCCCTTTTAGCTTGTTTGCCTTATCATAATTTCACATCCATATATTATTGGATTTATTAAGTGAGTCACACGCCTTGAAGATCATTGCAAGTATTTTTATATCAGTAAAGTCATATGATTAACGATACGTAGCCAAAAATCTGTACGTTGCTTTTGATGTTTTTTTAAAAGTTTCTCCTTAAAGGATAGCGTTGTAATCTTAGTAATTCTTCATTTTCCACTCCGTCGAGTGGTATTAAATTCTCCCAGGTTTCTCCAACCTCAGTTCCAACCTAAGTTTTCCAAGGATTCTCATAGGACCACTGGCCCAACTTTTTCTTTATCCACTTTAAACGGGACTGTAGTGATGGGACGAAGGAACAAATGCTTGGGAACCGCTAGAGCTTAAGGTGCACTAGCGTATGTAGACAGAGTCATGGTTGATCTGATACTTGAATGAGTTCTCACACTATTTGGCGGGCTGCGTATAGCCATCCGTGTGCCTATTCACCGAGATACTTTTCTTTTGTGTTTGTTGAGACCTCGCTTCATTGCCTATCAATTAGCATTGTACACGAACTGCTTAAGAAACTTTACGAAATTTGATTGAACTATGGGGTTTCTACACCTTTTTGTTATATGCTTAATTTTGTTTTGTCTGATCTAATTGCATCAGCTTGAAAAAATTAAAAACAATTTGGGCTATGTCAGTCTTTGCGTTATATACATTTTTTCGAAAACAATTTGATTTCCTGCTTCGCATCACCTTACGTGTCCTGATACATCTGGTCCGTTCGTTATTAAGTAAATAATATATAGATCTTCAAATACACAGATTGGAGTCTTCACGGAGAGAAGTTTTTGTTGTGTCGTGACATGAAAGGCCTCCACGACGTTAAACATCTGAAACGGTTTAGACAGATAACCAACTGTCAATTAGCTGTTCTCGTTTTACGTCCGATGGATTTGCAAGACATCACTCCGAAATTAAAGGATCTCATTGCAAAGAGATCGGCGAGCTGTCTGACAAATGGCGTGGAGGAATCGATTATAACAGTATTTTTCCATAATCGATATATATATATATCTCAGTCTTTTACGTAAGCGATGTAACGAGTTATGCTCCTCAGCATCTTTCACTGCAAATGAAGGCAGAACAACCTGTAAAAAGGATTAGGCTAGTCGTTCAACTTTTAATGCCTAAAGCATTTGGGCAGCAAGAGAATTCCAATCGTGCCCAGGGGCTTCTGTTTAACCTAATCAGTGCATACCGAGATGGCAGATTGATACAGACATCAAAATCACACAACACCAATCTGCCAAAGCCGTTTAACTTGCAAGGATGCTCCGTGTCTTCGGTACAAAGACTTGTCACCTGTTAAGATTTGCGCATCAATTAAACGAAGTTGAAAATAATCACTGGTATTCGCAGTATTTATAACTCTCATAGAACCTGTCTGTTTCCAGTCATCGAACGCCCATCTGATCATTTCCTATATTCATCTAGCCATCTAATGGACAATTTATCGTTCTCGAAAATACTGGGAATTGGGGGAAAAAATTGTTTGCATTGTTAGATGGAAGCAGAATTTGTGTAGAAGGCCCTCAAGTGACGTTGGCGGCAGGTATAGAAATTAAATCTTTCATTTAGCAAGAAGTATGATAGAACGGTAAACGCGGTGCATAGTGCACCACCCATTGTGGAATCGAAACGGTCATCTAAGAAATACTTCAAATACTTGTAAAAAAACAGTTTCCAATTATTAACAAATAAAATAAGATATGTTTTAGGCTAACACTATCCATTTTATAATGATAGAAGTAATGTGAGGCCTTGATGGTCAATAGTTCTAGAGGATGTCCACTGACTTCGCGAGATCCTAAATGGCCTTATCTATTTGAAAATTGTAGAGTATTTAGTTGACTAGGATAACTTGGACCGCTCACCATGTCTGTCCAGTTGCACCGCTGCAGAAAATCAAACTTGTACTCCATTTCGTGAGAATATAACTATAAATAAAAGGATGTATTAACCCTGATTTTTTATAATCTGAAACAGTCCAATGTCAGATTTTAACCTAAACATATGTAACCGTACGATCTCTAGAATGTACCGGAAGAAGCAGGGAACGTACTAAACTGTTAATATATAAAAAACAGATAAAGATAAAATAATAGGTTAATGAAAGGTACGCAAGGCAAATAGACAAACGCAACTAGCTCAATTTGATCAGGCACCCTTTTCCACTTTTTGAATATTTTCCACGTGAAGGTTGCGATTCCTGAAAATGAGAGATAGCTCCAGAAAGGGTAACTATTTCGATGTTAGTATTTCTACCTTTTTGGCCTGTTCCAAAGCAAAGCCCACATTCAGGCCTAATGAAATAAAAGAGCAACTAATTAGATAATTTATTGTATTAATATTTTTTTGACTTCACTAGACGCCAGGGAAAGAAAAAAAATGAGCGAGAAAGAAGAAGATATTGAAAATCTACGGGCAAAGGACAATCACAAATTTTTTCGAATGTCTAAGCCGGCATTGCTAGCAGTTGGCTTTCTTCAGGCATTCTATTATTATTTTTGTTGACGTCTGAACTAAAGTTCCCAGCGGCCAACTGCTACCTCAGCTGTAAACGAGGATCAGGAAAAAACGCCGTAGGCCGCAGGTCGATGCACCTAAATCCAAGAGCAAAATGGTGGCAAAGCTGCGAAGAAAGCAAGTTTTTCGGAAAGAAAGTCACCGGTAGCAGCAGCCGTGTGCTGAGTATTTTGACAGGCGGTTTTGTTAAATCGATCCGCTCTTCCCATTCAATTTTCTCACTCCTTTCAGGCCAACAGAAGCGGGACAGACCAACCGAGCGGGAGCGAATTCTACAAGTTGGTCGACAGGAGTCTGGAGCTATTGACGCCGGGCGGGTCACAACAGCAGAAGACAAAAGTGGATGACTAAATCAGCAACGGAGAGACAACCGACAATAAATGTAAAAAAACCAAAAAAAAAAAATCGTTTTACTTTTCCTTCGTTGCTGCTTTTCTTTAAGGCGACTACTCAATAAAGCGTCTTCAGAAATCCGCGTTAGTGCCAGCAAGGTGGACAACCGAAAGGCATAAACCGGACGCGTGGGGACGCGAACCGTCAACGCGGTAGATATCCCAATAGGGACCGAACCTAATTAGACTTCAGCCCAGTGAGATTTATGGCAACTGCGTCATATGGAGAGGCTTTCTTTTTGAGTCGAGCCTCATGTTGTCTCTCCTGTGATGTCTCTTAGTCGATGATGAGACTGCCAACAACTGCTGCAGTTTGCGGGATCTGCGCTTCTTACATGGGGCCACCGTGTTTGTTGGCTAGTTGGGGCTGGCCACACAACCGACGGACGGCCTTGTAAGGGCCCGAAGGCATACTTGGTTGGCCGACTGTTTGCCCAACTCCTTTCACCAACGTTCGTACTGTCCACGGCACGAACCTATTTAATTCACGGAACTCGCCCTGCCTCGTTTCGCTTCTGATTTCCTTTCTGAGTGCCTGTGCTTCCTGTCCTGAAGAAACGAAGACGAAACCGAAAACACCTGCCATCAACACCGCCGCCATGCTCCCTTATCTGCTACACTATATTGACCACATCTACTACTTGTATCCTCGAATGGCAAGACCACGGCCAAATAGGCTATCCTAGCCGGTCCTTGACCGGATCCAATTGCGAGATCTCATAAACTGAAGCGCCGCCGGCAAAGCATCGGGGTTAAAGCCTATGGAACGGAAGCTTGGCATGGGGCAATAAGTTTAACCTCGAGTAGAAGCTTGGTAGGCACAGGCAGAATAGAGAGCAGAAGGGCAAGTCACTAGGGCAGACGTGTCGTTGCCAGGCGCACCTTGGCTTGCTTTGTATGTCTTCGTCTTTTAATTTGCCTTCCTTTTTCACGTGGTTGTATGTAACTACATCGATGATTTGGGTTGATGATGTCGGACCGAGAGACGACTCTAATGAACAGCGATTGAACACTGAGATATACACTATTGCTACATACATATGTTGAAACGGGTACTATATAGGTTGAAATGGGCCAACAACTGGGTTGAAACAACCAGTAGCAATGATAATAGTGATAACCTGGCTAACGAACGCACGAATCATTATCCTACACACGTGTTGAATTAACCGTCTACGTATAACCACATCTCTAGAAAGAAACTAATTTTTTTTTTTAGTTTTCCAATAAAAACTAGGACAGACTTCATATTAAAAACAATAGTCTTTTTCTTTGAGTCAATATGATGAGCATTAGCCGAGTGTCAATTCGAAGTGCCCCCAAGAGCGGCAATACCCATTTATAAATGCGACGTCGTGTTCGCTCTACGCATAGATGACAAGGCAGTCAATAAACGAACGACCGAAGAATCGAAAGGATGTAGACGCCAAAGCCAGCTACAGTGGCACTAGCCACATCTGGATCTGCTAACAGAGCTAAAACTGAAAAGGCCACTGAAACCCCACGAGGACACGATCGATGTTCAGCGACAGCAGCTCGCAGAAAAATAGCTTCACAAGCCGCAGATTTTGGCAGCACTTCGGTAGCACGGGATTCCCCATCTGCCTCCACCCTAAAAACAAATAAGCCCTTGTTTTTCTCGAAGAAGACAACTCCGGATTGCCACATAACACCCGCATCCCGTAATAACGAATGTGTACTTCCTACTTACAGTACGTGGTCAGGTCAAGCCTGCGTACCACCGGTACGACTCATTTGTGTGTACTCCCAGAGTAAACACTGCCAACCGAAGACATCTAGAGGAGACTGTCCAGGTGGAGGAAGATATTGCGCACTACAAGTGCCACCGACCGCACGCACGGCTCCCAACGTTATTATGAGCGCGATAGCGCAGTGTTTTAATAAGCTTAGAGATTAAAACATCAACCTCGCATTGCTCGCGAGGATAGGTATCGATGAAAGTGGGCGTGCTTTTTGTCATGTAGGCATACCCATGTGTAAATTATATGAGGATAGGTTCTTAGGACGAAGGGCGTCGATAAATAAATAGAGAGTACGTAGGGCAAAGAAAGTTTGAAAGAAACAGAAGCACTGTTTCCTTGGTTTTATTCTTTTTATCAATTGTAGTTTCTTCGGCCTCGCATACAAATTTATGTCTTTTCAATATGTGCATCTACGCTCGTGTAGGAGCTAAGGATAATACTTACGGCGTGCACATCCATATCGTAGAAGTCATATATGGTAATATATTTGTGTGTACTTGTTACTGAGGGACATTTTGAAAAAACGGCGAACTCCGATAGAAAAAACAGCACTTTAGCTCTATCTGAATTTCGATTTCTTTTAATAAACAAGCAACTGTTGAAATAAATATGGTAACAACGGCTAAGTGCACCAAGCAATTAATTAACATACATTGGTCCCAAACTGACGTGGAGTTTCAGTGAATTTAAGTGTTGGAATTGTTTATTAATTCAACTAACTTGAGCACTCTTCCTTTTTGCGTTACATAAGTGAACGCACTATGATAGCACAGGGTTGTCTGCTTTGATCTATGACTGAAAATTCTTATTCGAGAATTTTGAAGCACTTGTTATGAATACCGGATAACTGAAACGCGACATTTGGCCTACTGATGAGCGGTACGCTAATTATGGCTTCGTTCGGACGCAAGTTAATGCTAAGCAAACGATACTAACTAACTTCAAGGCTGAATTTGTTCTATTCTAATGTTTAAGCACAAGACGCGGTTGGTATCTCCGCCTGCCTTTCTATTGGTCGTATTCTTTCTACACCGCATACTCTTCCACCCGTAAGGTATCACCCTAAGGCAGCCATCGTTCTCCATTTTTGCGCTAGGATGTCATGGGCCTGATAATAACAATATGACGACAACGACAAGATGTACAATAATGATAGATAGTTCGAAGCAACGATGGCGATGTGCCGTGACTATCGATGTGAATGAACTTTACAATCTTGTCATAGTAATGACCAACTATTGTCATTCCGCTCTTTCACAAGAACCATAAAACTCAGTTATTGCATAGAAATACAGTAAATGATACTCAATAAGTGATTGGTCGTAGTAATACGGAAACTGTAGTTGCAGTCAAAACGCACGCGCGTAGACGAGCAAGAAGGACGGAGAGACAAAAATAGCTGAAATATTTGATATATTGAATATATTTGAGAGATGAAAGATGTAACAAGTCCTGCTACACTATCTGCGAGAAAGAGGTATACTTCAAAGTGAAATGTTGTCCGGTGTTTCGTCCTGCAAGGAAATTTCTTTGTCGTCGTCGAAGAAACTGCCAAGCGTCCCATTGGCAAGGCGAGCATCAGTCGTAGGTGTACAGACCGTAGTTAGTACGTAGTCGGTCTAACTTCAGACAAGTTGTTAGAAACCTCGTTTTTAGCCTTGTGTGCAGTTGTTTGCGTATAAACGTCCTACACATGTTTACTATATGGTTATTGATGTGCCTGCCGGTGTTGTCGTTGTACTGAGATGTCGATCTATCTGTATATGCCTGCACAAAGAGGTATGAGAATTTATTGTTTTTTGTAGTGCCTTTTTCTATCTACCATTTGCCTGTAAGAATATTAACGGCTAGGTGGATCCGATATCTATAAATTGCTGTGGATTCTTCTTGCGATAGACCAGCGTTTTTTTCGCCTGATCTTTCCTCCTATTTCTGATGCACTTCTTTCGTACGCTACGAGGTCCACGAAACATTCACTATTTCGTTACAGATTTGAATCACGAACGGTAGTTAATATCAGTAAGTAGCATAACAGCAGTGGTACTACTAGCGTCAAACGACCCATATTGATCCGCTGATGATCTGACAGCTGAGAGGATTTTGCCATCTTTAGTCTCGAGTTTGCTGATAAAAACCGATGGTTATTTTCTGTCCCGTTTCTCAGGCTATTGACATAGAAAAAATATTTTTAAGCAGTAGACCAACAATAGCAGAGAAAACTTGAGAATACAGATGCATTCGCATCTACAAAGACGATTCGTTAATCCTGCTACGGTACGTTATAGCTTGGCCCGAATCATACGAGAATAAAACATGTGTCCCCTGTAAAGTGCTGCGAGCCACTGGTCCCGTTCGTACACAGAGTATGTGAATACAGGTCATACGTTCAGGAGCTGTGCCTTCCATCGTTCTATTTGCCGGTCGAAAGGAGAGCGTAAGTCTTCAGTCTACAGGAGATGCCTCGCAAAAAACTGCATGCTACAGATCAAGCATATAGAAACTTCCTTTTAACGAGATTGAATGTGCGACAAGCGACCATGTCCGTTGTCGTATGTACTATGACGTCTAGTTAATTTAAAAGCTTGCCTCAAAACAAATGTATATGAGCCTATAACATGCCTACCAGCAGAACCGTAACGCTAAGTCATAACCCTCCCGGAATTCCCTTCCGCCGAGCCGATATTCCGCTGTAGGCACAGAAAGTGCAATAGCAATAAACAAATATCTAAAAGGACAGAAGGCCTTGCTAGACGATTCCTTCACGGCCGAGCTCGATCCGTCGCTGTAAGGATCTTTTTGTTGCCGCTGGTGACTCGGCCGCTGCAATCGCTGCATAACAGAAAGAACAAAAAATTTGTAGTAGTCATACAAGTCTGGACAATTCTGTGACAATCTCTCGTTTCGTTCATGGGACATTCAGCCCCCTATCTTAAACAGCTCTTCTCTTTACAATGGTTAAGACGTCGAAGAACCTGGGCAGCAATAGCTGTTACAGCAGGCGCCACAACGTCTAACGTCTTTTATTGTCCTCCTCCATCATTTTCAGCATGTCACAGGGTATAGGGAGTGGCCTGAACCGGGCTAATGGATAGACCGATATTAGGACAGCAAGATGGAGAGAGAGGCAAGCCGCAAGTGGGCATCAACGTCAGCAGTTCTGCCTATGAGAGAGGGAATGTAGCGCAAGGCTTGGAGGTGTAGAAGGAGACCCTGAAGAAAACACTGATGAACACGATGAATTGTAGGTGGAATGACATAGTTCAGAATAATGATAGTACAAGGGTGAATACGAGACGATCCTCTATATCCCTTTCTTTAGTAGCGTTTCGCGCTCTATCTAGCGCATGTTTTTTTTTATGGCGGAAACGATGACGGCATTCGTTGAAGAGCGTTGAAGGTCTCGGATGGGACAGTAAGTTGGAAAAAGTAGAGAAGGTTGATCCTATCACAGCGGCCAGCACAACCTGCCTATTTAGCTAGGTTTTGGTTATCCGCTCATGTTGTAACTTCTAAGTTGGTTATATGCTGGTTGGTAGCTTTTGAAGTTCAGAAGCATGTATTGCTCGAGAACGAAGCCAGGAAGCCAGGCGCAGCAGTTTAAGTGTTACCGTCTTTTTCTTCGGTAGGTTTAGAGCTGTTGCTTACTGTTGCAGACAGGTCTTAGAAGGATATCGGAGACTGTGTAGGTCGAGTTCTACTAAACCCTACGTTAGGTAGTATGGCCTGTCACGGCTTTTATCACGGTGGCGGTCTGCTCGGCGTTCGGCAAACTGAAAAAGGCCGACATGGCAGATGGGTTCGCCGGTTTGGCTTAGAGTGCTTGCGTTGGAATGCGAATGCGGAGGGGGGAAGAACAAGCACCAGCTGCTAGGTGCTTCGAGACTCGAGATTCTGCGCTGAAAAAGATTTCGCTTGAAAGAAGAAGTCTTGGCTGTTGATAACGAAAAGATGGCATCAACTGACCGTCCCACAAGAAAAGAGGGTCGTCAGTAGAAGACTGCGCAGAAGACAGAATGAAATGCAGACACTCAAAGAGACATCGGAATACAAAGAGAGAATTTGAGAAGAGCCATAGGTTTTTGAAGTAGTGGAGTAGAGTCGTAGGTCAGTGTGTACAACCGATTATAAAAGTGAACCCTTAAACTTAAAGAAATCCATGATAAAGAGATAAAGAATTTCATTTTTTGGCATGTAACACAACCGACCGAAGTAAACATGTAGCAATTTCGTTCACTGACAGCTTAAACACTGCAAATAGGTATAGCAATCGGTTATATCTGAAAGGCAGAAAACAGGCATTAAGACATTTAAGATCGTATCGGTAGAGTCTTCAAATTGTATATTTGAACAGCACCGGTGTCATTCAGAAGACATACTGCATTAAAAAGATAGATACATATCCAGCATAAACTCGTATTCGACAGGGGACAAAAGAAGCTTTGTACATCAGCCCAACGGCGACTTCATAAATGCGTCCATAGAAATTGGTTGTGAGTGTAAAGGAAATGATATATAATCGACATAAAGATGTGCTCAGAAGCAGGGGTCGACAATTTGCTCGCTTGGCATCTTGGTGTCTGATGATAGTACCCAATAAAGCATTTATTTGGTAATTGACTAAAAAAATGATAAAGGAAATCATTGAAGTCTAAGTCACCGTTAGGTTTTTGGACCATAGAACGGATATGACTAAACTGTTGGAATCAAACGGAAAAAAAAAAGCTGTTTTATCAAGGAAAGCTGTGCTGAGAAAGAAAATCTTAGCTAAATAATTCTATGGTTCGTTAGTTGAGGAAGCAATCTAAATGATTATTCAATTTAATAAATTCCGTATTAAAGTAAATTGTGTGAAAATTTTAATTTAACTCCACTGGCACTCTAAGTATGTTTTCGAGATACCGATTTCTCAAAATTTTCTGTAGAAAGCTTCATTTTTGGTCCTACTAGAATTGTTGCTGCCGCAGCAGTGCAAAGTCTAATTATCATCCGGATTCAAACCGAGAATCAAAAATAAGCTTTTTAATATTTAGTCCATCGGTCCCTACAGAGCCGCTATAGAGCTCTTGTGGTTAACCAGGCAATGCTTGTCAGTGTCCTGTTTTAACTAAGACGTCCTAGAGACACGGATATACCGAACTGTCGCTCGACAAGTCTTTTAGGCCGTTTTATGTCGTGACCAGATTGTGTGCGGGACACACCCGGAAGCGAAATAAGAGAACAAACAGCTGCGTCTATATTCGAGCAACAAGAGCAGGAAGTTCAGCGGGTTGGAAAAATTGGCCGAATATGCCGCTCAGATAAAAAGACTCCTTGGCTGGTCAATAAGGCCGGACGAAAAAAGAAATCTTGTAATAATGAGCCCTTATAACATCGCTGCTATTGATGCTGAAGTCGGTGGTCGGCAGACTCAGAGCTAGCAAATTAACGCATGTCGCTATCTCAGTTTACTAATTGTACTACTTCCAAATTAATATTTTTTAGTGAATAAATTTTCCCGATTTAAAAATACCCGCCAGTCATTTTTATAGCTGACACCCGTCAAAACGGATTTTTGGCCACGTGTTTTTGACAAAATAAGCAATAGTGATACTACACAATGCGTTAAATTTTACATACCCATATTGTCGTCCACGTCTTGAGAGCCGATCGCGATAGTTCCAGAGATCCTAAATGTTCTTGCTAATGAGGCATGAACCTTGTAGCTGTTCAAGATGTGTTATTTTTCTACTCGAATATTGGACAAAGAATGGGCTAACATTTTGAAATATCATCTGAATCTTGTTAGGCTGACTCTCGTACACCAATTGCCCCTAGTGGAATAAGCAACATTAATGTTCTTTATTCTTTTAGTTCGCTCTGTGCTCTTTCCCTGTCAAGGGAGCATTTACTTTGTTTATTGTTGCCCCAGACAAAACGCTTGTCCTTTAAAATAAAACGAGAGTAGGCAAACTACCATGTTTTCAATGCCAATCGAAATTATTTGCTATCCTTTTCCTAATTGTTTTGCCCTATTTTTCAATGTAAATTCCTTCTATGAAAAATCTGTCTTCGGATGGCTTTCGTAATAATCAAGGTGATGGCCATAATTGAGACGAAACTGGCAGTTGATGATGCGGATTAGAACGTTGTCTAACTTCTACTCACACATATCCGGTAATAAGCCATCTGTAATCTGTTGCATATCGCACAGACAGTATACGGTCTTCCCAGCGATTATATCCTGCACCCGTTCTACCCATACGTGCGCGTCCGCGATCTTTTAAAGGCGCAGATATCGTGCCACAGAAGTATATGATTAGGTCGCCTGATGAAGTGTCTAGCAAAGAAACGTTCTGAACCTGGCGTATTTTTTACCGTTGCTGACCTTCAAATGGCATATGGGTATAGTTTCCAGGGTTTTCTGACACCTACGATTTCGCAATGCTGAGATTTTGATTATTTTATGTAATATATTAGAGAAAATCTCACAGACTGTAAATGTTATTATTGCCGCTATAGCTTCGTTTAATTAGTAGCTCTTCAAAGATTAAATCAAAGTTAGGTTTTTTAGGTAACCAGAAGCCTTGTCAGCTCGTTTAAGGCCGTTGTGGTGTGGCAGTCGACTGGATCTGTGTGTGTGAAGCTTTGCTAAGCTGAAATCGATGGTCCTCATCCTGTAGGTTATACAGAAAACGATATCTAAAGATATACGGTTTTTTCGTGTAGATTTCAACGGGTATGATCTTTTAGAAGGAGACTGAAAAGCCCACTATTGAGGGAGGCAAGCCGTACTCTATTAAGGTCATTTGTTTTAGCTAAACCAAAAAAGATGAAATTGACAGTGGGACAAACCTGTAAGTAGCCGGCTTCAGAATCTATGTGGCTACGAAACGTAGTAACGATTCGAACCATAAAATAAACATGTCTTTGGTGAGATGTGTTGAGAATTCTGGGAAGATGCGATTTTCTCCACCACTCGTGCTGCTGTGGGTAGAATGCCCCTTATTTGTATGCAGAAATACATAAGGAGGTTTGTATAGAGGGTGTTGGCACCAAATAATGCCCCCTACGATTTCATTTGATCACAGCGCCTGGGGCAACATAGAGTGTTAGATTTAATCAGAAAAAGTACTTTTAAATAACCAATTTTTTTTTTAGACTAACATATACCGCGAGGTTTGCACGTTGATATGTGGAGTATTTGTCGGTCCGATGATACGATTCTCTTTTTAAGTTAATCGTTCATTGAGTCTTTTGTATATATATCCCATATAAATATAGGATGAAGACTATGCTAAATTGCTTGTGTATCATGGTCATAAAATCGATGGATTGTAGCTGGTCGTCGCATGGCAGTTTCGCCCCATATAGATACCATTTACTATTGAATCTTGATGGTATCGATACGCTTCTATATATAATGGATCTGTCCCTCATTACAGATTTAGGTGTTATAAATTCGTCTCGCCTTTATGCCGTCTCGTCGATTAAACCTATTGACTTCATTTTATTCTATGGAAGCAGAGTTGACATTGCGATGGCACGATATGCTGGCAATAGACAATAGATAAAGAGTTGTAGGTAACGTGCAGCGGGCGTATTTAAAAAAAAAAACAATAAATATGACTCCATTGACCCGTGTGTCGTGTAGATAGATATACGAAGGGCTTTGGCAAACGTCCGAGTTAACATATACACACTGCATTTCAAACATTTTAGTTAAAAACCTAGCCAAAAATATTATATGTATAATATTATATATTAATTACTATTATAATCATTAACGTAATAAAAATAACGATAAAATCCAAACAATGGTAATCACTAACTTACCTCGGCTTATGCCGCTAGACAAATTCAGTAACTCAAATCCAGCTTAAAACACTACTAGTAATAATTTCTTACAAATCACTTCAGTCAATTGTTATTATGATAATCATTAGTATAAACATAGTTATTGGTTAACATTGTTTTTTTTTTTTTTTTCGGTATGCCGTCGCAGTCTCCTCTTGGTGCATTGCCTTTATTGCCGTACGTCGTCATTCGAAGAATCGTCGCAGAAAGCGACGATTTGTTATTAAACACTTGTTTTTATTCAGCTTGGTCGAACAGCATTCACTGGACAATGTCTTTTCTTGTCCTGTCCTAAGGGATTTATGCCGGACGATATCGAGTCGTAGCAAGTGACTATAAGTCGGCTTCCAAATGGAGCCCAACCGGTCTCCTTGTTAAGATATGCGCACAGGGTACAGCTGGTAACTTAGGTACACAAACTCGAGACTATGAGTTTGAGAGATAAACTTCCATTTATTCATTCACGTAATAATTATAATAGATGTATCCTACAGTGAACACAATTCACGTTGCCAACCTCTTGCACCTAATTAAATTACTACGGTTAGAATATCGTTTTCTATTGCTGTTTATAGTAGTATTTGATAAAATTTCACTTATTCACCCTTGTCGGTAGTAGTCAACTCGGTTACAAGTAAAATTCCTACAGTAACTTATACTATGATATGAAAATAACACATGGCGCTGGCTATTAGATAACGGCAACAGCTTTAGTCCCAGGGCATCACTACTAGCGACATCTATTGGGCGAAACAAACATTTTCTAAACTATACGTGCCCTGCTATATACTTAGACCACTTGGACTCGTTCGATTTTTATGCTCAAACGACCGCGAACGAAACGTCGTCCTAGTACAGATTCGTGCAACCCAGGTACAATGCAAGAGTGCAATCTCCGTGCAAAATGCTTCCTTTTTGCCTTAAGGAATTCTCTTTGTCAACGGGCGTCGAGTCATTCCCTAGCGCTTAATAATAATAGTAATTCCCTAGCGTAATAATAGTCATGGTTCTCACTGCATCGTACACAACAAATAGATTCCAGTGCATTCAGGAGACTTGGAAATCGTAGCTGGGCCTCTAAGTTAGGCCTTTCAATCATGGCGATCCTATTGGAAGTTGATTCTGTACAATCGACTTGAGTATTGCTACTGTTGTTTTCAGCTGGGCGCTGCAACGATCAGAAGGTGACTTGGATAAGAGCGGTGTTTTTGAGCTAAGGGAATAAAGAAAACATGATCTTAACAGGAACAATTGCTCCATTCTCATTTGGAGACTCCTCGATTTTTCAAGATTTTTTCCCATCCCTCGCTCAAACTTTTAAATCAGTTTCGCCGAAACTCAATGCACTTGGTGTTGAAAGGGTGCTAAGCTAAAAAATAGTAATAATGCCCTGTTGGTCGTGAAAGTTTCGTTATTTATTTGAATAGGAGGGAAAAAATTACGATCCGTCGACCCGAAGTCTAAAAAAATAGATGAGATACAGGGAGAACTCTTGTCAAAACTCTTGTAAGAAGATTTTCACAATTTCTTCTGTGTGTGATATCCTGAAACAAGATAGCAATACTTTTACGGTTGGTTCTTTTCTATTAAATGATCTCGCTTATCTAGTGCAATTGGGAAGATACTCATCCACTGTGGCGTCTGCTTTGATATTTTCCAATATATCGGATTTTCATAGACCGTCTCGCATGCTGGTTCTGTACCAAAAGCTATCATCGTGAAAGCGTGTTATGCGAGCATGATGGGTGGTAATGGTATGCCGATATACTTTCGCACTCTGCCCGATTAGAGTCGGACGTGGGACACCCACAAATCAACTATCAACTAATGAAATGAAGACCAGGAACGTTGTTAAGGCTATAGTCCATTTTTAAAGCCGGTTGCTAACGGTGAATTTATTGACGACCGTCCGCGCTCAATAGATCTCTGAAACGATCCTTGCCGATGTTAGGATGGTCGACCGAAATAAGATGTATCACTCAGACGTAAGTTAGCATTTTCGAATACTGCAAACTACTCTTGAACGATGATCTTTATTTTCAAGCAAAAGTATAATCACTTGTTTGTCACAACGGCAGGTGACACGTGCAACAAAATAGGTGTCGAAGACAAGAGAGAAGTTTAGAGAGGCGCGGGAATCGTTTGTAAACATTTTAAAAACATGGACATACATAATAGTATTTGAAAACTTCATCGTAACTACTGACAGTGGACGAAAGCGTGTTGGTAGAGATCATTGCCAGATAGTAACTTGATTCGTAATAGAAAACTTTTACTACAGATGCAATGCAGAACTTCACCTGCAAATGTTGCGGGACTAGTTGCTGTATAAGGTTGTCGTTCTAGTTGGTATTGTCGAGTAAGATCAGTCAATCGCTTAATAAAATCAAATCCACGTTTATAATATATACGTATTATTCTATTTATATATATATATATATATACATATATATTAAAATAAATCGATACACTTAGTATTTAGTTAAAGTACATTATAACGATACTTATGATATTACTTAAGTCGTTTGAGAGCGAAAGATGCTCTCGTAGAGTCTTCAACTTCAGTTGAGTCCGGGGCAGTCAAACAGATGTGATGCAACTAGTCCCTTTTAGGCGTAGGCGGGGGCTATAATTTAGAATAACCTCCTGCAGATTTATCCCTTAAGCCATGTGGGTCTACGAAGCGCTAATAAGTGACGGAAGATGCGGATAAAGCCTCGATGAATTCAAAATAAACGAATGAAAATACCCTCCTAAGCTCTTCAGTACGATATTAAAAGCAGGATATTTTTTTGAGAAAATCTGTGTGACAAGATTTAACCAAAAACATCTACATGATTATTCGTCTTTCAAATCCCACCAATTTAGTCTAATGACAGACTGAAAGAAACTGCGTGACGTCCCGTCTTTGTTGACGCTAGTCAGGTAGGCATGTTCCCATTACGGTATTATAGCGAAAACCGTCCAAACAAAACAGTCGGTACAATATGGAGTGATTTACATTCAGAAAGTTTTCTTGATCTATTCGAGACTGTTACCTCTATCATGTAAACTTAAGAACATCAGACCTGATTCGCCGTTCAGTACGGAAAAATCTATTCTATTTGCGTCTTTTATGACGTATTACGCCCTTCCCACTTTTTTAGCCCCTGGTATTTGTCGTCTGTTGGCTTTGACGGCACCTTGTTCTTAAGAGAACGAGCTTAAAGAATTCATGAAAACTCGTTAAAGCACCAATGTTCCCCACAGAACGATGGAACAGATTGAATTCCTTCGAGCAGAAGTCTTCCTCCAACATTTGGCACCGAAGGAAACAGTAGTTAAATATAATTTCAAAAACTTCCTTCAAT
Organism: Varroa destructor; assembly: GCF_002443255.2. NCBI lineage: Eukaryota > Metazoa > Arthropoda > Arachnida > Mesostigmata > Varroidae > Varroa > Varroa destructor. The sequence continues at coordinate 16,141,489 of NW_019211454.1, read as the reverse complement.
GTAGTAAACGAAACGCCTATTCATCTACGTTGAAGCCGGTTTCGGGGGCAAACTAGAGTAGACGCAAACACTTTCTTTTCTCCACCTTACCTTCTACTTTCTTTTTCAATATGCTTAGTCTCTGTCCTAAGGTTAAACTAGGATAATTTTAGCTCGGGCTATTATGACTTGGTCATGGTTGGATGATGGTAATTAAAAGGTAAAAGGGCTCGAAATAATTACAAAAAAAAAGCGCAGGTGGATTGTGTGCAATTTTCGATCCGTCCTTCAAAATATATTCCGTGCTTGCGTTACGTGCTCTCAGTCTCTGTTCACGCGTACGACATCTCATAGCGTTTGGACAGATGATGGGTTTTCAATTAAAAACTCAGTTTTCAATCAAAAAAACGGTACTCAATTAAAAAGTAAAAATAGATTAAAAATGTATGGGTACCATGGGATCACTGTACAATGATCTGTAATGGACGATGCAGCTAGCAATCACAAAAACAGTCTCACACATCGACGGTCGAACTCTGACGAGCAGCAGTACTTTAGAGAGACGAACCAACAACAAGCACAAAAAAAGACAAAGGTCGCTGCGGGAACAACGGCTCTATATCTATAATCTCTGGGTCATGACCAGCCTCTCGCTAACCGACCGTGTTAGCTGTTCGCATTTGTATATCTATCTCTCTTGTTGGTCCGCCTATTTGACTTAGGCGCATCCAATGGACAGCAGGTGTAATTACATTGGCAAGGTTTTCGGGTATTGGTCGGAACCCATTGGGTTGTCATATTCGAAGGATGGGCATGTATTGATGGGCCACTGCTATAAGCGTGGCGCATTTACCAGGATCGCGTTCTTTCTAACGTTACTTTGAAATTTAACACAGCTGGTGAAAGATGTTTTCTAATAAGGTAGTCCTATGCTGGCAACGATCTAAGCACGCTTTAGTTAACCTGGGCCATTTACTACCTATAATCCACCTATAATCCATAATAAATCCACCACCAAAGGATATAAATAAATAAGCAATATAAGCTGTTTCGCCATCTCGCTTTCGTTCTCCTTAAATTACTCTTCGCTTCGAATTGTTTTCCATTTTGGAAAGCACGTCTCCCATTTTGTAGTTGTCTGCCAACGCCGCAGTAGTAACTTGCTTGCTTACGTAACTTTTAATTTTAAGAAATGTCTTTAGGCGTCCTGGACGAGGTCGTGCAATTTAATACTCAAACCTCCATCGGCACTTCTTGTTCGCAGTATCTGCCAGCTCCGATCATTAGAATAATCAAAAATTAATAAAATCATGAATTCCTACATATATATAAGAATATGTAGGAATTCATGATTTTAGGATTCAGTTTCGTAGAGCCTGGTCTAATTTTGCGCTCAATCGAAAGCAAAATTTCGATAGCATTTTGAAACAATATTGTTCACTGGGTCTCTATATTTTCTATGCACTGAGTGAAAATGGGTTACTCATATACATCTGGTATATAATAGCTTCTGACCTTCTTTAGGATTCAGCCCATGCTATTTATTGATCGTAACATCGAGTCTTTCTTTCACATGTGTTTCTATTTTTTTGGTGAAAACACCAACTCTAACAGAAGTATGAAAAATAATATCCCTCTAAAAACTGTAATCCAAACTATATAAGGACATGTGTTAGGTATACGCACTCTTAATATCGTTGCATTTAATGCGAACACCGGTATAACCCAAGGCCTCTAGCTTTTTCCGCCGCAGACGTCGTCTGACGATGTGTTAACCGAAGGGCACATGGCCGTCGCAGTAACAAATTTTTGACAACAGAAAAGGTCTTGGCTGGAAGGCCCGCAGGGCACGCTGAGGTCGCCGGCTGAGGCACAAGAACGAACCAAGGGCTCGAGAGATGAAATTGAGATGCATCCGAGAATGGCTTAATGGCTGAGATTTTCAAGGACCCTTTCTTGGATAACTCGACGACGACAGTAATTGTATAGTATAGAGAAGATAGACGCTGCTCGGTGGGATCAAGCCGAGCCGAAGGCAGGAAAGTGTTTACGATGAAGCTCCGAAGCAGTCGAGTGCTAAAGAGGGTAGAGGAAGCCGATGAAGCCGATATATGCAGACGAGAGTCCGACAAGGAAATTAAAGATCGTCGAGGAGAACGAAGTAGTCGAACTAGCTCGGCTTTTCTTTGTATAAATACTCAAAGCAAATTTTTGACGACATTAGAGCTCAGAGACATTGCGGCTTGCCTTCCAATGCTAGTACGGTATCAAGTGAATATGTGAAACGGCTATTAGTCAATTTCGAATAAATTTGGCGCAAATACGTTTAGAGTTTTCCTTACTGGTGCAGTTTCGTTCAATTTTCGTTAAGTTTGTTTGTCGCTAACGCTACGTTTTGGTGTTTTCCGAAATCCACTGCCCCCTAGTGCATCATCAATCGCTTTAAGTGAATGAGAAAACATATCGGGCGTAACTTGCTTAGAGTTGCTTTTTGTCCGGCAGAGTAGAGCTGAACTGGGGCATGAAAAGCGAATTTCACATGGCTGGAGCAGTTGGTCAGGATGTCTCAAGCTCAGATCTATGTCTCAGATCAGCGTCTGTTAGATTCGGACTTTTAATATGCATTGCTTGCCTCCGGAAATTGGGGCTATGAATTTTTTCAGCCTGCTTTGAGTTCGAGGCAGCAGAGGTTCAAACATGAGCCTAGTACAGAACAGTCGTTTCTCGTCGACTTTTCAAGCCAGAAAGCAACATTATGGCGATTAATATGACACTTGTTCGTTGCGAGCACGAGCCATATTTTCAACCGGATTGCGATCACCAGCATTTAACACAAAAACCTGACACGAGAAGACGGTACGATATTTCAGGAGGAAGCTTAATGAACTTCGACAGGTCAAACGAGTAGCCAAGTTGATCTGGTTTGTGCTCTTCTTCAATCTCAATGGACTGTCCGCTGCAAAATTCTTGAATAAGGTATAGTGCTAAGAAACAAAAATAAAGCATCTATGGAGAGCATACGGAAAAATAACAACTAACAACGAAACTTGTTAACACAGCACATTTGCCATAGTAAGTCACGCCTCTCGTCGGTCACAACCAAGTGCTCACAAGCTACATACCTTTAAATCAATCGCTATACGATCCATGACTTAGATAGCTAAAACCTTTACTGAGAAAGCAGGGGTTCCGCAAATGACACGTAAAAAAAACAACTTATTATATAATACTTGCAGGTATTGTGCTTTCCAGTAGCTTCCTGCAATACCTGTCGTGCAACAATCTTGAACAAGAAACATGTGTGAAAAGCAACGGCCTTGCCCAACTTAACCCGTATTAAAGGAATGGTTGCAGTGTCGGTTTTTTTTTTTGGGGTGGGCAACATGCTTACAAGGAGATGTTATGAAATGGCAAAAAATGGGCATAGAGCTTTCTGTGATTGGTCGTTTTTGATATGAAAATAGACAGTAAACATTACATTTCGAATGTATACCCCGTTTCCAGAAATTCTACCATAGTTTTTCTATCATCAGTCACCATTTTTGACTTCAATGTGAAGTTATTGTGGCTCCGCCTTATAATTTCTGTATGACACAGGCACAGAATTCCGTCAGAAACAGTAGGTAATTGACTATTTCGTCCATGAAACCCTTACCTATACTTTCGACCACTATAACTTCGTGTGTCGAAGAACTTTTTAAACAAATTATCAAATTTCGAAATACCAGATAAAAGTGAAATGTTAGACTCGATAAATTTAGGACATAAACAGGTAGAGATTTCGAAACTATTCGCATTTAGCATAAATGTAAATTTAGACAACGGTGATTCATATCCGAAGAGCCGTTTACCACACCCTTTTGGCGATTCCCTTCTGACCTTTCGTCGCTTCTGATCATCTCTTACTTGGTTGACAATATGACAATAACTTTCAACATTTCTGAACTATATGTTCCCTAAAAATAGTTATTTTAATCAGTAGAGCAATGAAACTAACCCCATTCTCAACAATATATCTATTTTTTTTCTCTTGGAAATAAGTACACCGTTTTAGGGTCGGTCCGCCAGATTTGTTAACGGCCATATAACCAAGGACGCACATTGTCCGTTGTCTTCCGCCTGCCGCACGCTGTACAATTCTGATGCACACACGGTGACATAGCGAAACTACATTGCAGAGAAAGTGGCCGCCATATTTTGTCATGCTTCTTTTGTGGATCTTGGCCTCGCTCTTCGTATCATCTCTATTGAGCAAAGGCTATATTGTTGGTTGAAATATTTCGGGGGCCTAGTTCCTTCCTGGCTGCGTACGCGTTTAGTTAGCTTGAACCTCCTTGGCTGCGCAATTTACGAGCATGATTTTGTGAAACGGTCAAGGAACGGCCAGAGACCATCCACAGTGATAGAAACCAGGTGAAAAGTTAAGTGACTCCTCTGAAGCTAACAGGCTATAAAAACATTCGTCCACGATCAAGAGTATGTTGGAGCCTATGGCATTACTCTGTAATAGTAGTTGTATTATTTCTCTTAGCAAAAAGGGTAAGGCGCACATATTTTCGATTTTTTCACGATTTTCTGTCATAACTATAATAGCTCTCGGAACCGGCGTTCAGAAAAAGGGATCGGCTGAACTAACCGACTGTAGACGGAAGCTACTACGCTCGTGAACATTCTTCCCATAAGAAGATCAGTTTTGATTTGATACCGTGCTTCCCTTTGTTGTCGCTGACGCCGCCGTAAAGTTTGAAAGCTTGCATCCTGGTCAACACCTTAACTTGGATCAAAATTACGATAGGTTTTGACACGACTCTGGCTGGCGTGTCACATATTGAAACGGTCCGGGGAATATGTCAGTGGCTATTTAGTTCGTAAGTGATTAAAGGGAAAAGTATATATTTGGCATTTAATAGGTGAAGTGCACGCACAGTAAAATGTCTCCGTTGTGAAGTAACGAAGCCAAAACCGTATAAAAAGGGCATCCTGTCAGTATTCAGGGGCTGTTAAACAAACTTGTCAAAAAAAATGAATTCTTATTATACCAGCTAACTTGAGCTAACAATGCTCAGCCCACAGCTAAAACAAATATGAGAAAATTAGTGGCCGAATTTTTTTTACCGAACAACATATATACCTATATCTAATATGTCTTATTGGGCTATACTTGTTTAGAATATTTTTGAGCGATACCAAACATATTGAGCAATATCACCAACTTACTCGTACCACGCGTCAGCCACCATCAATCAATAAAGGATGATTAGTTCTTGAAATCACTGCACCCACTTTATAGGCAGGGAACACAACGGAGCACAATGGCTAGGTGTCCCCATTTCTCCGCAGTCTCCGCAGGAATCTTTTCGTGATAGATCAGCTTATGTTCGCACCACCGCAGGCTACGTCCTTAGCTATCTATCCGGTAACTGTATGGAGCCTTAAAAAGTGCCTTAATTCGAAAGGATTCAGCATCCTTATTTTTTTGTTTATCTGTCTCTCTGTTTGCGAGCCACTGGAACGCAGCTACGAGTTCTCCGGACTGCACTTGCAGCCGCTACTGTCGCTGTTTTACAGTCTACTGATACGAAACGCACTCGATAAGACACTGCTTTTATCGCGTTTAGTTTACGTCAATAACAAAGATATTTGGATTTTTTCATTATCGATCAAAAGCTGGCCGTCTCTGCTCAAAGACAATGAATGGAGCTCGTAAAAGAAGACATATGTAATTGTTTCTCGCTGCCTATAGACGGTTCCTTGTTCCATCGATATATAAAAATTGCCGCTTTGCTTCATACGGCACAGTACGCTGCTATGACGTTACACTGCATGGGAATAGGTTATCAAAGCCTCAACAAAAGGAAAAATTTGATAACACAAAGACTACAATAGTAAAGGAAAAAGAAGGACCCTTTGGCTGCAGGAAAGACAGCAATAACAAGGCTCTAATAAAAATAATTACAGTAGTAAAGTCCAGCTGGCCACTAATAGATTTTAATGGGCCAGCACCGCATTATTAGCTAATCTAACATAGTATAGCATGCAGCAGCGAAGGTCACAATAGAAAAAAATGGTAAATTTACTATTGACATGGACGCCCACAGCGGTGGCATGATCATATCGGGATTTGCCTCCGTTATAGGCAATAGCGAGGCTAGTCACAGATAGAACGCTTGTAATAACAAACGGATAAAGTTACTTGACTTTACTAAACGCACAATTTCATTAAAATGCACCAAAGGGGAGATGCGACAGCGAAACAAACCATTCTGGTTCACAGACAAAGCTCTCGTTTGTAGCCACTCGAATAAAAATACGTCACAACAAACGTAGGCTATGATAGGTGAAAAATGAATGCTTTTCTTCCATAGGAGACATTTGATGTGTGTGTGTGTGTTTTTGCGGCCGTGAAGATTACCAGCGACGAACCAAGGCTGAATTGCGCATCGACCATCTATCAAGTAAATGCGAACGGTAAAAACAATCGTTCCAATAGTCTGCTGGCTGACGTATTTATTACCAAATGGTTGATAAAGATGACGTACCTTTGTCAATCGTTGCTGCTACTCAAAGCATTAGTAGACTTGATAATCGTATGGTAACCTACTCTGCTGAAGAGCTCGGTGATACAGCAGTCATCATCTCAGTAACTACTTTTCATCGAAGGAAATAGAAGCTCAAGTTAGTTAGATGCATATACGGTTACACAAATGCGAAACTGCTCCATTTTATCATTTTATAAGAAGGGAAACACAGTTATTCCCCTGCCAGATGTGCCTTGCGCTTTGTGCCCGCGCCTTTGTTGCTATTGTGTTTTAGATCGTAATGCACATTTACAAGTTCCCTATAAACTTCTACACCCAAAGATTAATGCAGACTGCCATTTATAAAAATGTAATTATAGATATTTTAGCAGGCATGATAGATAAGCTGTGTTATATATGCCTTTCTTCTAACGATGTACTCCTCCGTGTATTTTCCTTTGCTATGCTCTGCCATTTGACTTTCAGCGTCTACAAGAAACAAAGTCCAAATGCGCGACTGACTTTGTACCTGAGTACCCGGGAATTTGTGCATTTCGGCGATGGAAAGGCGAGTGTTAACTACCAGTTGTTATAATACGACACGTAGATATATTTAGTCATTTATTTACTAGACCATACACGGCAGATAAAAAGAAGCGGACAATCTGCCATAGGCCCTCTAGCACATTTTTTCAACGACACGTCTACTATATATACATAAGAGGTGAGTAAATTTAGATGTTCGTTAGTGGAGATAACGAATTAGATGAGCGCGGTCTTGATCGAACGGCCAGTCTCATCGACACATGAAAATATATCGATTATTATTCCTACGATAGTTGCTTAAGAGCAATGTATGGTTTGCCAAAAGCGTCCAGTAGGAGTTATGGTTACGCCACATATGAACACCTTATTTGGTGCGCGATTCATTACTATTTGAGAAACGATTGAATGTTTTTCAAATCATTGAGTGCCGGCTTTGTCAGCTCAGATAATCTAGTTTCCTATGATTTTCATCATATTGAAAAGCACAGTACTCCAGTTAGAGATGTTGTTTCAGACATGTGTTCATATAGAGAACACATACTGGATATCCATCCCATATGGTTAAAGCGAACATCGAAAATTCTCTTCTTGGCATAAATACAAGGAAATACATTGTCTCAGGTGTCCATATAGTTGACAAAACGGTCCGGGTTCAATGATCCACTCATGCAGCTGGTCAAAGCCCTGACACAAGCTAGCAAGTGGTCCTAAGAACCTACAGCCGTAGTCTTTTAGCGTGACTAATACTAATCACGCGTGTTTAAAAGAACATAGGAAATTATATTTATGGGGTCGATGTTATTTATCTCTGTACGTTCCGATGTGTTTTGCGGTGTTTCGGTTGTTATGGTTTAATGACGACCCCAGTTTCTATGAACTGCCATTGTAATTTTCTTTGAATTCTGCAAGAGTTCATTGATTAGCCGATAAATGTTAAAATAAAAAAAAGCCGATAAAAAGTCTTTGACGATAACAAAAAGCTTTTAGATAATATGCTTTACGTGTCGTATTATGCTGGCTTAGTTATTGCTTACTCTTGTATTCTGCCATCTTTATTGAATCTTGATCTTTATTGTCGGGCATTAATTCCATCTAAAGTCAGATTTTTGCTATTGCAAGGAGTTAAATTATGTCAGTTTATTTAATGATATTAGTTACTAAAAGCCTGATTTGTAATATATTTCTCGTTTCGATGAGTCAGACCAGTCTGGGAGAAGGGTATAGAGAAGAGAAAATCATGTATTTTAAGAAGTAGCACTATTTATCAACAAGATACGCGTTTTGTGGCCAGAAGCAAACTGAGATTTGTCTCAGAAAGTAGAGGTTCGAATTAACCTGCATCTATATATTATCAATTTATGTAAAATACACCAGAGTATAAGCTAAACGAAGTCAGCGTTACTGAGACCAATTCCATATTTAATGCTATCCGTCTTTCAATCAATGATAATAGTTTTTCTAGACTTGATTTTTGACAAACACTTTTGGCGTCAGGGATGTCCACCCATGTAAATCATGTCAAAGGTAGATCATGCCCTGACGCCTTCCGTCAGTGCATCCGTATGTTGCGTCTTATAGCGTCATCATGGCGTTTGCCCGTATATTCTCTTGTGTTTGTCTACGCCGCATTTAACTCACTCAATTACTTTGTATCGGCCTACTACTGTCATGGCTGGCGTTCTGCTATGCCGTCACAATAGTGCAACTTCTCTTACGAGCAATCTTTCCTATCCTTACCCCCGAACAAGCCAACAAATAGCGGGGCTAATTTGACGTCTGGCCAGCGTTTATTGCTCTCATCTGTGGTGATACGGAACAGACAGAGTTACGGATCTGCTCCGTAGTACTTAGTCGAATTTTTTCAGCATCAGGCAAATAAGCGGCGAACGTATGTAACAACGAATTAAAAAAGCAAGCGAGTAACGGCCATTTCGCTGCAACAATCCGACTCCATACCATTGTACATCGACAACTTCCCCACTTCTGCTACTGTTGCTTCTGCAAAAGTTACAGCAGCGTTAATAGCAGTTGCTGAACCGTAGAAGTTCGCCCTTGCCGCGGCACTTCTTGAAGCGCTGTTTCGCTCCGTTACAGCTGCTGTTACTCGGTGACGCTTTACGTCTTTCTTGTTGGTTGGCGAGCAGCCATTGACTCTCGCCAAACAGCGAGTGTCGCCCAGTCGCGATGATTGACGGCGAGAAACAACTCTTCTGCGCGGACGCCGCCGCTGCCGCTCAGCCCCGCTGCAGTTCTCGATTACGAACAAGTACCGGCAAATGATTTCGCGGGTGCTGGTTGATCATTTACTTTATACGTGTCCGTCAAGGTAGGCAGATCGGAACAGCTGGCTGCAACAGCTACAGAAATACACATCAGGCAGACGGTGCCTAGCCTGCGTGTTTTTCTGTTGATTTTATTGGATCTTCCGCTACTGATCTGGCAGTAACACCCAGCCTTGTGCTGCTGTTTTCATAGTTGATCGTGGTAGCTGATGTCTTAAATTTCTTTTGGGATAAAATGTCGTTTAGGCTTGTGTAAGCGTTAAAGGCGCTTATTTAATTCTGTCGTGTAGATTTGAATGCTTGTGTGTATGTGTGATTTTTAGTGGTGTGACGTTGTATTTGGTGCCTTGGGTGTTATTTACTATTAAGGTAAATATATTAAGACGGTAGGATAGGCTTATATTAATTCAATGCAGCGCTGTTGTGATCGCAAGCGTTAATACATAAGTTTATGGTGTTACGGAGTGTTTCTAATAAGGCATGTTAGGTAGAACGTTAATCGCATGAAATTTTAGAAAGCATAAGGGTTTTCACCGCTGTCGTTGTCTAGGTGAGCCTGATGAAGATTTGGTGGTAGAAAATTTCATACGCACAACAGGCAGTCTTCAAGCAAATCTCCTTGCAACTAATTTTGATCTGTTCTATTCGTGTAATGATATCACCTTCAGTCAGTCGGTCTCTTTATGTCCAATTATATGTACTTGAGCAATATTTACTTCTAGCGCTTCTCTGGATAAAATAGTTTATTGCCATTTTTTTTGTATCCGAGATAATTCCATTATTCACATCTACCTAACATGCTTTATTGGAAACAGTCGCTTAATATCTTCAACGTATCAAATGGAGATCAAGGTGTAGCAAATTGTTTATTATAAGCTTAGGTCATCAATTTTTGTACGCCCATTTCTCACGTTATCTTTCATTGTATTCTATGAAATCGAGCAAAGCAACATTAACCCGATTTGTTTTCTCGAAAGTTCGGCGCTCGTCTCATTGGCAGCCTTTGGCCGGTTGTTGGACAAAAGTTTATCTAAGACACCACGTTTGCCGTAGGCAGCTCGATTGGTATCTACGGGCCCGTCGGCATTTTCTGTGTTACCTGTATAGGTAATTTAGTGCCAGTACTAACTCGTGTAGAAAAAGCGTTTCAACTAGTAAGCGGTAGGAATTTGCTTTCGCAACTGCAAGATAAGCGCGCAGACAATTATGCAGAAAATAATTTTCGCATTCGCTTGAATGATAAGCATGGGAGCAATGTGGAGAGAAGCGCACTAACTTAGTTATATTACAACCGTATGTATTATTACCCTTGAATTAATAACTTGAGCTGGTAAGTATACTCTGGTAAGTTTTTAAATGTATGCACATCTGAAATCTAAGTATATATAGCCCAGAAAACATGCATAAAGACGATAATTTGATAAAACACGTATATATAGTCTATAAGCGTTTAGACGTTTGCTTTTGATAGATTTTTTCCTCAGAAGTCGAGAAAATTAACATGCTGAAATGGTTTCCGTTCTTAACATTTCTTCACAGGAAAAATTGTGTAGGCAAAATCAATCTAACGCTCTATACCATTATGCCGTGCCCATTCGTTAGCCGTTTAACCACAGCCTACGTTAAGAAGTATGCATCACCCCTCATTAGCATGTATCAGCGGCAATGTCCGTACCTAGCGCGATCGGTCAGTATCGCAACAGCTTGCAGCCAACAGGCCAGTGTGGAAAGCCTGAAGCAGTCGGAGCCGTTCACCTGTCCTGTGGATGAGGTGAATCGCTGCAACCGATGCCCGTTTTTGGCAGCTAATAAAACGGCGATTAAGTCTGTTTCATGCCCTGATGCCGTTGAATTCGCCGAGAAACCTGTGCTAGATGTTGATATCGCTACCGATAAGCTTGACTTCAACTATGAAAGTCACTTCCAGTCGATGATCGCTAAGAAGAAAATGGACCATTCCTATCGCGTTTTCAAAAAGGTCAACCGATTGGCTAAGCAGTTTCCCAAGGCAACTGAGCACACAGAAATGGCTGACAGCTCAAAACCAATCACGGTATGGTGTTCCAACGACTACCTGGGCATGTCACGACACCCAAAAGTTAAGGCGGCTGTACAGGAGGCACTCGAAAAACATGGAGCGGGGGCTGGTGGCACTCGAAACATCTCCGGCAATTCGTTGATGCATGAGAATCTCGAAAAGGATCTGGCTAAACTACATCAAAAGCAGGCCGCTTTATTATTCACTTCGTGCTTTGTGGCGAACGATACAACTTTATTTACCCTAGGAAAACTCGTTCCGGGTATGCACATCTTTTCCGATGCTGGAAATCATGCCTCCATGATTCAAGGCATTAAAAACTGTGGAGCGCCAAAACATATATTTCGCCATAATGACGTTGCCCACTTGGCCGAACTGCTCAGTCAAGTACCGAAGTGGGTACCGAAGATTGTTGCGTTCGAGAGCGTGCATTCGATGACTGGTGATATTTCACCGATGGAGGAGATTTGCGACTTGGCTCATAAACATGGAGCCATGACGTTTATTGATGAGGTACATGCCGTTGGACTGTATGGTGACCATGGCGCGGGCGTAGGTGAACAGCGCGGAATCCTCGCTAAGATGGATGTCATTTCGGGAACCCTAGGAAAGGCTTTCGGTAACATCGGTGGCTATATAGCGTCGACCTCAAATTTCGTCGACTTCATACGATCGTACGGCGCAGGTTTCATTTTCACAACATCGCTACCACCAACAGTTCTTTGTGGTGCTCGGGCCTCGATTGAAATCCTGGGTGAGGATGAGGGACGATTACTGCGACGCCGCCATCAACAAGTGGTCGGATATACCCGGGAACGACTTAGAGCTGTTGGCTTGCCTGTTTTCAACTCGAAGTCGCATATCATTCCGGTACACGTAGGAGATCCGGCAGCGTGCACACGAGTCAGCAACGAACTCATGCGGTTTGGACATTATGTGCAGGTACCGTTTAAGACGAAACATTAGTTTTGTATTTTAATGTTGAAATATACGTAATAATAGATATCACTGCTACTCGTTGGCTGTATGTCCACTTTTAATATTTTAAGCATTTATCGCTTTCAAAGTACCTACAAAATTTATTTTGCAATCTTTTGCCAAAAAGATCACAAATCGAGGCAATCGCAGTCGAGGTTTCAGTATCGCACAATTATTTTTATCGAAAACGCATCGGGGCGATTTCATTACAAAAAGTAAAACAAAAGATTAAAGATAGTTGAATCGGCGTAATATGACCAATGAATCCCACTGGACAGTACGTCAATGTAGGGAATTTGTTTAAATTTTCTAACAGAATACTTGTCTCTAAATATTTTAACATTTTTGTCTCACTTAGGCCTATAATAATCTTTGTTCATGTATTCTCTTTTGATAATGGTATGATAATTCTAGGCAATTAATTATCCGACAGTTTCCCGCGGCGAGGAACGACTACGTCTAGCGCCGACACCTTTTCACGACAAAGCAATGGTCGACCAATTTGTTCTGGACCTGTGTGAGGCCTGGCATATTGCCGGGTTGGGTCTCATGCCTCCACAGCAATCTGTTCAGCAATCTTAACAGTTTTGGAACTTAATAAAAACTAAGTTAATTTTACTTCACTGGACTAGTGTTCTTCTAGTAATATTATATATATATATATATATATATATATATATATATATATATATATACCTTTCTCCATAAATGGAGTTGAAGTTCATGAAATAATGCCACTTAATTTATGAGCCGAGCCCTTTAAAATTTATTTGCCTTTGAGAGCAGAAGTTGAGCAAAAGATTGTTTAATGGTCCAGCGATGTTGACATTGTAAAATAGTAGATTGTACCGTGCATACAGCACACGCCTGCGTGTATACTTTGTTGTTTAATATGTAGGAGATGGTCATTAATCGAAAACACATGTTATAAGGAGTATTCTTAGGCTGACCGTATCCCTAATCGACAGAAACAAACTTTGCGTTATACAAAAAATGTGTTTCACTTACAATAAGCCAGTAGACTTATAGCTCAAAATATTAGCATTAGTATCGATGAAAGCAGTAGAATTTGTATCAGTTCTGAGTAGCGGTTTTTTAATAGTTGGGAAAGAGACGGGAAAGAGAAATATGGCTTAATAGTGACTTCAAATCTAGGATTTTATAATGTGTTATCTGAAGTGCAAGTTCGTAAGTGGTGAGTATTAGATCAACGTAATGTACAATACACTGGATAGCCAACATATGTCTATACATATGTCTATACAACAAGTCATATGTCTATACAGAAGAAATGAAAGAAGACATATTTAATGAAGATTACTGTATTGCACCGTAGACGCACATTATTTAGGCGTAATACTCCCATAAAAATATTTGACGATGATTAGTTTAAAAGCAAACAATACTAATTTTCATCGAAAAGATCGCCATTAAACAATAACTACTATAACGGAAAACAACTCAATAAGTGGTTTCAGTAATGTTCCATTAGTTTTTTTCACTGATAGCAGACCGTAAAATGCGGCAGATAGTTCCTGTGAAATTCCGAATGACGAGTAATACCACCAAAAGCTCGAAGTCATGAGTTATTTTGCGAACGCATAATTTTTCAAAAACTATAAAATTTCCAATATGAATAGTATTTTTAGCTAACAAATCAAAAACTGCAGGTGAGCGAGGAAATAGCATTGTTTGCTCTCGAAAAACTGTAAGCCGATATCAGCTATTTTGTCCTCATAGGACTCGATAAATCTTTTGTATACCCTGATCATGCAACAACAATTACAATACCACATCAGGTTATATGTTCCCAACCAGATTATTACCGAAGATATTTTGGTTCCAAGACCCCCGTGTCAGTGCCAACTCCGTTCCGCTAGTGTTTATTGCGGTGAAAATGGTTGTTTCTGTATCTTTTTGTTTTAAGTATACTGTGAAAGATTCATTGATTTTATTATTTGTTCTGTTTATGACAGCTTTCAATTTTGCGTGCTTTTGATCGTCTTGGGTTAAACGGCAAGCCTATAAAATGCAAGACTTACAATGAAAGAAGCGTTTTTTGTTACTCAGTGCTATTGAAAACGGCGTCTTTACAGTATCACCAATCAGCATTGCAGATCCAGTTCGATGTATAAAATAGCCAAAAATGATTGACTGAAGTGGTCCTTCGAAAAGCTGGTGAGTGATATTAGTTTTCTTTATCCTAACAGTAAGGCCTGGCAGTACATGATGAAGGTTGTTAAGACTATTCTGCAAAAATCGGGCTTTGGGTTGACGGATTGCCACTTTTTACTATCACGGGCAGATGAAATCCGTAACAGTACATCTGAAAATATAGCGGGCCCCAAAGACTGCCTGTGGAACCTTGTCGACAACAGACCCGAAAATCTCTGGCTAGACAAACTGATTAATTCGTTAAAAAAAATGGAAGACAACCGCGGAAAGTGCAGGAATTTATCACCTTGTAAACAGATTGTTTAACTTATACAGTTTTTGTATTGACTGTTTCAAGGGTCCTTCTTCCTCGTTGCATGTATCATCGAAAATATCGCGTTCAATTTGAATTAACTTCTCATTACAAACTAAGAATTTTATAAATTTCCCGTTCACCTTTCTCTGAGATACTTGTGCTAGTTCTGCCATTTCAGTTTCTTCCTTTCATTATGCCGCTGGTTGTTACTGTAACCATACTTCCTGGAATGAGTTCCTTACAGAGTGAATCGGTGTTCCATTTCGTACTACTACTACTCTTGAACTCCGACATATAAAAAATTAAATATTTTTTCCTTAACTGAAATGTTAATAAAAGCAGTACTAATTTACGCAAATTTTCAATATTATAGTGTTCGACTTTATCTTTGCTTTTTCAGGTCGTATTGTCCTCTTCGATTTCTGAAACCGACTATGAGTTGGTTAAGAATGAAGTGCTGACATCAGCGACCGGAAACCAATACGAAGTCCTTGAATTCCTTGGCAAGGGCACCTATGGCCAAGTTGTAAGATGCCAACAGAAGGGGACAACCAGAAATGTCGCAATAAAAGTACTCGAAAATGATCCGCGAAATTCAAAAAAACGCGACAACGAAGTATCAATAATTCAGCAATTGTCGGTTGAAAACCCTGCATACAATTTTGTGCAAGCCTTTGAGTTTTTCGAACACAAGCAGCACAAATGCATTGTTTTTGAAATGCTTCGACAAAGTCTCTTCGACTATGTCGTGGAGAGAGAATCCCATTGTTTACCACTGAAGCATATTCGCCCTATCGTACAGCAGCTGTTAACAGCACTAGACAAGCTAAAGACGCTTGGGCTGATACATGCCGACTTAAAGCCGGCGAACATTATGCTTGTCGATCCAATACGTCAGCCTTTCCGGATCAAGGTAAGAAATGTCTAATGTCTAATAACGTTGTCGGCAAATATATGTTTGTAAAACCGCTAGTTTAACTATATTCAAATCCAACTAATTTTAAATCATGTACCTCACCAAAGCCCAACTGCAATAAAAATAAAATGTTACTAATATTTCCGTTATTGCTTGCGAATATGTTTTTAGGTGATCGATTTTGGTTTGTCAATAAGCGTAAGTGAGGCGGCTATCGACTCGTGTGTTCAGTCGAGGTAAGTCATGTAGATTTAAGAGTTGAATAACTTAGTTGAGGTTAAACCGAAGTACTTTGATTTCACGTCCTGAATCCACTAGCGACAAATAATTCGTAAGCATTTAGCTAATAATATATCAACAGCATAATCAAACCATTGATATTTGCGCAACGATAACTTTTTCGATTATGTTTTATGTTGGAAACTCCGTAACTTTTGTTGGGAAGAATTTACGCCGATCATCCCATAGCATTACCTAAGGTTATAGTTTATATTCCCTGTTATTATGCAATAAAAATTTATATGATAATCAAGAACAAACTGGAAGCATATACAATGCATATTATATAATCACGACTGCCTTTGACTCTAGTCAACCGAGGTGAGCATCGTGTGGTACCACACAAATACATCGTTGAGAGTGGGCTGCTTATTAATTAATAACACATAATAGGTGTTATAGATGTTATGTGTTTCTTTCCTCGCGTAGCTTTAAATCAATAAGTTTAAAAAATAGCCAGATGAGATTTTTATGCCGAGCCAAATCAATAAGCTAAGAAGATAGTTGCTTAATCAAATACAATGGCTTTTACAGGTTCTATCGTGCCCCGGAGGTACTTTTAGGCTTTCCGTTCAATGAAGCAATTGATATGTGGAGTTTGGGCTGCCTCATGGCCGAACTCTTTCTCGGATGGCCGCTGTACCCTGGGAGATCGGAATACGACCAAATCAGGTTAGTATTTTTCTACATCTATATATGGACCCGGCTGTAGATACTTGTGATGGTGTAGTTGTAACGTGTTACGTTACCTGTGAATCTTTAGGGCATATGAGCAGTGCATAATGGTAGTATCGGAGAAGCTTGTCTAGTTTTATTTTGATATTTATGTTTAGGGCAAATCAAGCAAGCGGGGACCAAGCAAGCGAACTGCATATTCGGAATTATTGAAAGCGTAAAGGTACTCTAGAGACTAATAAGATTGCTTCTGCGAATTAATCGTTTGCAGGTACATTGTAGAAACTCAGGGTCTCCCAGCCTCAAATGTACTGAATTCGGGTGCCCGTACAAGGCAGTTCTTTGTCCCAGTAAGAACGCCTTTGCTGAAATCTCATTTCTGGAGGCTCAAAAGCCGACACGAGTTTGAGGCTGAAACACGAATTCGTTCATGCGAGAACAGAATATATATCTTCGATTCCCTGAGAGACCTAGCAAAGGTATGAATAATGCAATGAGAAGGAGTTCAATTGGTTGTTAGTTAGATTTCTCTTGATGATTCCTTATGCGAATAGTCAACTTGTCGAGTACACAGTTTGGGCCTAGGCTGTCGATATATCTTTTGTTCAAAATAATTTTTACCTTGAAAACCTTGAAGAATCGCTCTTGCATGTGTTTAATTTTAGGCAATTCTTTTCCGTTGTTTGTTGTTTAGGTGAATCCGCCAATGAATCTAGAACTAGACAATACAGAAGCATTGGCGGAAAAAGCAGATCGACGCCAGTTCACTGATTTGGTCGAACGAATGCTGTCTCTTGATCCGGATACTCGCATTACACCAAAAGATGCCGCCAATCACAATTTCATGAAGCTAAAACACCTCGACAGATATGATTTCTGCAGGCATGTCAGGCACTCAGTTGAGGTAACCTTCTGCTTCTGCGAATTCATTTTTCTGAAATTCATGATAAATAGACTACTTTAATTCATAAATTGCTGCGTAGATCAAAAGTTTATACAGATAATATTTGAATAATAGGAAATATTTTTTCTAACCAAACCTATACTAAAATTAAGAATAATGATAATACTGATTCTAATTCAAAATGTTCGTTCATTTCGTTGTTTTAGATAATGGAAGAGTTGTCTGACCGAGCTATGCATTTCCGCGCGGCCGCGCAGGCCGCTGCATACGCTTCCATGTACCAACAACCGATTGCTGTCGCCACCGCCATGCTTAATTAGGCATCGACAGCAAAAAATATTGGTTGGATAAAAAACAAAAATATAAGGTGATAAGCCTGAAGCTTTAAGCTTCAGAAGCATATGGATTCATCTGCTCAACTCGTCCTAGTCATCGATACTTCGAATTATTGTGATACCATTGAAATATGTATTTTACTATAACGGGTGATATACATCTATAAGATGCAAATTATTACTGTGATATTATTACTAAAAAAACACATACGAATTTATTTAGTGAGAGGTCACATGCAGATATATATTGCACATACGTTTTTTTATATAGATAAAACATGTTAAAACATGAAAAATATATGCGAAGATACCACTTATTCTGCCATACGTTGACAAGCAACAGCTTGTATGCATTTGGTAATTGGCAAATAATTGGTATCTTCTTGATCTCTGAAAAGCATATATGAATTTATTTAGTCAGAGATCACATGCAAATACATATTGCATACATTTTTTATATAAATAAAAAATGTTAAAACATGAAAAATATATGCGAAGATACCACTTATTCTGCCATACGTTGACAAGCAACAGCTTGTATGCATTTGGTAATTGGCAAATAATTGGCATCTTCTTGATCTCTGAAAAACACATATGAATTTATTTAATCAGAGATCACATGCAAATACATATTGCGCATACATTTTTTATATAAATAAAAAATGTTAAAACATGAAAAATATATGCGAAGATACCACTTATTCTGCCATACGTTCACAAGCAACAGCTTGTATGCATTTGATAATTGGCAAATAATGGGCATCTTCTTGATCTCTGAAAAGCACATATGAATTTATTTAGTCAGAGATCACATGCAGATACACGTTGCACATACATTTTTTATATACATAAAAAATGTTAAAACATTAAAAATATATGCGAAGGTACCACTTATTCTGCCATACGTTCACAAGCAACAGCTTGTATGCATTTGGTAATTGGCAAATGATTGGCATCTTCTTGATCTCTGAAAAGCATATATGAATTTATTTAATCAGAGATCACATGCAAATACATATTGCGCATACATTTTTTATATAAATAAAAAATGTTAAAACATGAAAAATATATGCGAAGATACCACTTATTCTGCCATACGTTGACAAGCAACAGCTTGTATGCATTTGATAATTGGCAAATAATGGGCATCTTCTTGATCTCTGAAAAGCACATATGAATTTATTTAGTCAGAGATCACATGCAGATACACGTTGCACATAATTTTTTATATACATAAAAAATGTTAAAACATTAAAAATATATGCGAAGGTACCACTTATTCTGCCATACGTTCACAAGCAACAGCTTGTATGCATTTGGTAATTGGCAAATGATTGGCATCTTCTTGATCTCTGAAAAGCATATATGAATTTATTTAATCAGAGATCACATGCAAATACATATTGCGCATACATTTTTTATATAAATAAAAAATGTTAAAACATGAAAAATATATGCGAAGATACCACTTATTCTGCCATACGTTGACAAGCAACAGCTTGTATGCATTTGATAATTGGCAAATAATGGGCATCTTCTTGATCTCTGAAAAGCACATATGAATTTATTTAGTCAGAGATCACATGCAGATACACGTTGCACATAAATTTTTTATATACATAAAAAATGTTAAAACATTAAAAATATATGCGAAGGTACCACTTATTCTGCCATACGTTCACAAGCAACAGCTTGTATGCATTTGGTAATTGGCAAATGATTGGCATCTTCTTGATCTCTGAAAAGCATATATGAATTTATTTAGTCAGAGATCACAGGCAGATACATGTTGCACATACATTTTTTATATACATAAAAAATGTTAAAACATTAAAAATATATGCGAAGGTACCACTTATTCTGCCATACGTTCACAAGCAACAGCTTGTATGCATTTGGTAATTGGCAAATGATTGGCATCTTCTTGATCTCTGAAAAGCATATATGAATTTATTTAGTCAGAGATCACAGGCAGATACATGTTGCACATACATTTTTTATATACATAAAAAATGTTAAAACATTAAAAATATATGCGAAGGTACCACTTATTCTGCCATACGTTCACAAGCAACAGCTTGTATGCATTTGGTAATTGGCAAATGATTGGCATCTTCTTGATCTCTGAAAAGCATATATGAATTTATTTAATCAGAGATCACATGCAAATACATATTGCGCATACATTTTTTATATAAATAAAAAATGTTAAAACATGAAAAATATATGCGAAGATACCACTTATTCTGCCATACGTTGACAAGCAACAGCTTGTATGCATTTGATAATTGGCAAATAATGGGCATCTTCTTGATCTCTGAAAAGCACATATGAATTTATTTAGTCAGAGATCACATGCAGATACAGTTGCACATAAATTTTTTATATACATAAAAAATGTTAAAACATTAAAAATATATGCGAAGGTACCACTTATTCTGCCATACGTTCACAAGCAACAGCTTGTATGCATTTGGTAATTGGCAAATGATTGGCATCTTCTTGATCTCTGAAAAGCATATATGAATTTATTTAGTCAGAGATCACAGGCAGATACATGTTGCACATACATTTTTTACATAAAAAATGTTAAAACATGAAAAATATATGCGAAGATACCACTTATTCTGCCATACGTTGACAAGCAACAGCTTGTATGCATTAGGTAATTGGCAAATAATTGGTATCTTCTTGATCTCTGAAAAA
>NW_019211454.1:16091164-16120838 GCF_002443255.2 Varroa destructor | reverse complement strand
TACATATGAATTTATCTAGTCAGACATCACGTGCAGATACATATTGCACATACATCTTTTATATACATAAAAAATGTTAAAACATTAAAATTATATGGGAAGGTACCACTTACTCTGCCATACGTTGACAAGCAACAGCTTATAGATCTACTGGCAAGTAGGTTACTGGCAAGTAATTGGTATCTTCTAGATCTCTGAAAAATACATATGAATGTTTTGGTTACAGATGTTATGCGATGTGATAGACTATTAAAATGATGCTCAATTGTATACAATAAAAAAATATTTAATAGCCGATGGAGCATTTTCTTGTGCGAATAAACACCAAATAATCAAAGTATTTTAAAATAATTGAGATATCAAATTCATTGTCAATGAAACTAGTCATCAAAAAATAGGTTGTTCCAATTAAATACATATATATAGACATGTGTGCTATACATACTTCCAGTATACATCTGTTAAGTTATGTATACCACCCTAATAGTTAATACGTAATCAATAAAATATTACTTGCTGAAAATCATACTTGCTGTATTTTCTTTGTAGGTAGTTTAGTAATATATGTGTTTAAAGACGTACTTAGTATTCTAATGTTCCGTTGAAAATTAGCCAGAAAAAATTAGATCGCAGACGATGATTGGGGCATAACAAATCAACTGTATAGTCACTTATCTCTAGTGTCGTAACTTTTTAAGCGGGGAACTATCGTAGGGTAACAATTTTTGTATACAGGAGACGTTTGAATATCGAAGATTTATGTCGATTTGCTAGTTATTCCCGTATTCGCTTGAAAGAGGCAGCATGTGGGACCAATCTATGCGCTCGGTCATAACACTTTTATCGTTCTGAGTCAACCTGAGCAACCAATTGTAACCCTTGTGTAGCTTTAAAATAGTTACTAGTTATCTCTAAGGTGTGGCTGCATTAACTCTATTTTGAGCTATTAACACAATAAACGCCCCACAATGCGTCAGATTATTAAAATGCTGCTGACTGTTGTGTATGTATTGAAATGCCATTGTGTAACATTAGAATGTTTTTGTCGAAGCGTTCTGGTATTGTTTATTATATTTTTGCAGCCCAACTCTCAAAATTGTTCTATAACTTCATGGAGTCACTCGTCCAAGCTTCTGATCGCCTAACGATAAGCGGTGGGTCTGCAGAATTAATTATTCAGTGCTCTAATACCTTGAGGAACTGTCGGACAATATAGCTACTTGCTTCTCCAGTGCCTCACAAACAATGTCTGTGTTTTGTATGCAATATATTTTCTGTCACTTCATAAAAGTCGCTAAATGGCATGTTTTTAATAGATCCTGATACACGTGGGAGTTAATGGTGTGTGTAATTTACGCTCATATGAGATTTCTTTTACATAAGATTTATATGGAGGAAAATTTGCCAATTAAAAACACATGAGACTCGAAAAGATTTTTTTTTCTAGGCAGCGCGGGGTATATCACGAAGTATGAACTTTGTCTGGTTGTATTCTGAATATCCAGGATTTAGTGGCTACCCGAGGAAGAGCTCAGGTCCGAGGAAGAAGGTCTACACTCCATCTCTCGCCTCTTCACATCTCCACTCTTCGCAGAACATGAGATCTAAAGTGATCCTAGGGACAGTAGAACTTGTCAGACATCAATATGTTCGATTGAATTCTTTACTTTCGACTTGTTAGTTCAGTTGGGCTTTCGAATGTCCTCCAGTCGTTTTTTCACTCATTGTGTCTAAGCGACGTAACGGAAGAAAACCCTGCCTATTTCAATATGGGTTAATTACGTGGATTTTATACAGCATCTACAGTATCAGTACGAATATTATGTACATATATATGAATATAGACCACGTTACGGTATGATAAATATAATCTCCTTTAATTAAAAGTCCCATAGTTTCCGAACTGATAAAATGTGGGCAAACCAAACACTGGTTCAAATTCTATTAATTATTAAATTATTATTATCCATTAATATCTTGATTTAATCGAAGAAGCGTTGGATAACAGAAGCGTATATTCAATGCCGCCTATTGACGATTAAAGAATATCAGCACGAAAACAAACTGGTTTTATTTAGTTTCGAATGAGTCAATTAACTCTGTTAGTCTGTTAATAATGGATTAACAGATCGGGTACGTCAATTGAAAATACGGGCTGGTGACGGTGTTGTGTACACCTGATGCCTAACCATGGTCCCTAAAACCGCATTTACGTCACAAATAAGTTAGCCGTAACGAGAATATTATTTATTGTTAAGCCAGATCAAGGTGAGGTCTAACTAAATAATAGGGTAAAGGTTTTACAGTTATACACTTGTTGATATCCTTGACGCGGAGTGGTTCTCGTACGAGATCGGCCAGCATCACATTTACTTGGTTGAGATCTGCGTGAATCATGCAGAGCTCCTTGAGATTCCGTAGCGTTTTTGACAGTCGCTGTGTAATAGGCTAACTTCTAGCATCTCGAAGACGATGCGTGTATGTCGTTTGTAATCGAAGAATTTCAAGAGCTCGCATGAAGTGTTTTCGACGGGTAGCCAGTGAAATATTGAATTTTCATTCTTATGCTTTCTTAGGTGTTGCAGATCGTTTTCAAAGACTTTGACAGCAAACACTTCATTTGAGCCCTTGTTGCAGCATTTAATCACTTGTCCATACGAGTTCAGCGCTATGTTCTTAATTAACTCACGGTCGGTCTCGAAAATCAAAGATGACAAGGTGACGACAAGGAAAGAACCGGCCGAACACGATGATATCGAGTTTCTCTGATATTTGCATACGTTTCTACAACTCTTATTTAGCTTTCAGCTACATAGATATTTTGATTATCTCTATTTTAATAGTCCGAAATTTAAGGATGGGGAGTAGGCGATTAAGAGTTGCGTAGTTGCATGAAAATGGACTTGAAAGACCCAAGGGTTTGTTAGCGATATGTCAAAAATCAGAAGATAAGATAAAGAAACGCAGAATGGGTGAAGCTGAACACGAAACAACCAGGAGTTTATCTAGCTCCTAAGGTAGTAGAAGGAAGAAATATCGATGGCAGAATGTTCGGCAAACACTCATTTTTCGGTAAATCGATCACTCATAGAGCTGTGTTAACCGAGCGTGCGTAACAAAAATATGGTGCAGAAGTCTTTTGTATGTTATAGACACTGGTTCAACTAAAGACCCTGAAAGGAGATTGGCAACGCGCTACACGGATATTCTTCTTCGAAAAAATCGATATTAGTTTATACCTATGTGTCTTAAGGTGACCTAAAAAAACTCAAGCTAAAGTGCTGAAGAAGTGCCGGTGATCGACTGCAGTTCTGCACGTACGTTATTAATACGTTAAAATACATAAGTCGTTTTACGCTAAGCCGTTCACCTATTTACTCAGACTCTATTCCGCTTTTGCTTGATACCAAGTGCTCCATCAATGTTATAAAGAAAGCCACCTTACAAGAGAGAAGACCAAGGGCCATATTGAGGACCTAATAGGTATGCATGGCTGGAGATGAACAAGAAGGAAAACTCATGCTTGAGGTTGAATGTGTACGCTCGGTATTTGGCTGACGGTTCAACGTAGTTTAAATCCATAACAAGAAAAGGAATTTAAAGAATCTCCATTTAGCTCCTGCGTACATTCAGCATATCTTAAAAATGGTACTCAGCAGTTGATCTGGAACGGTTTGCCGACTGGTTGATACCTTGATTACACATAAGCTTAAACGGCCCCCAAAATCAATTTAGTCGAACACTTAGTAATGACGAAATTACTGGGGGAAAAAAACAGGTACTAGTCATTCTTGACGCCTACATCAAACGTATATGTTCACAAACAACCTCTAAAACATTTTTTCATGGGAGCAAGTTAGGGATTTTAAAAAGGTTTTTAGCCACAGGGCTGCTGCATAACGGCTGACAATCTTAAGTGTAGTCTGAGTGGGGAATTTGTCGGCGCTCTCCTAATAATCAGGAGGTGCAGGTCGCACACATTTACATTTCCGTATCACCCCACTGTAGTCTGCGTACCATAAAGTCTTTCGTCCAGAATTTAGCAGCAGCCTTACTGCTCTAGTGAGCGAGTATAAACAATTAAAACGATATCCTTTAATCAAATAAATAGAAGAAAGAAAGTATAGACTGTATCCAGTTGACATTTAATACGACAAGTACGATGCGATGCTACAAGCTTGGGCAAACATTCACCCCATTCTCACAAGATTCTACTATGCATACACCGAATCCCATAAAACAAGCGCTATTAAATTAAAATTGACCTCCCAGTAATCTACGGTCGTGATTTATTTTTAATTTATTCGACTTTCGCTTTCATTTTTACTGCTGTGCCATTTTTTTTATACTAAGAATCGCCTTTCAGCGCAGCTCTATTTGAATAGCTCTATGCGAGTGGATCTGGACCGATCGTAACATACTCCCTCTGCACAGACGCCTAGCCAATCAGTAACAATCAAACCACACAGACCTGCAAAAAGTACTATGATTTACTTTTAAAAATCACATAAAACCTTTTTAGGAGATATTAAATATTTTTAGGAGGAATAAATTAATTGTATTTTTGTATTGCAAAACTCGGCGAATGTGTGTTGATATTTACCAGCCGGAACATTGCCGCCTATTAGCTTGTCCGCGGCTTTTTCAAATTTATCGAGAGGGTTGAAAGCTTTGAGTGAGCACGCACCATTAGCTATGAAATTTGGTAAATATTTCTTTGCTGTTTTCAACTATAAATTTATCGAATGACATCAAACAGTAATCTATTCGAAGGCCACTGCATTTAGAATCTCTGACAGAGCTTGGCCGAAGTTTACTGTTTTCCTTGCTCGCAAACAGCAGCAGCAGATAGCGAACTCCGGCAGTAAATTTTATCCAGTCTAGGTCGGTGAGCAGCGATGTAAATTGTAGGTATGATTTTACAATACTGACGTCCTATGTGATGCGCAATACGTCCACGTGCAATCATTCACTTCTTTCTCACGGAATTCTATCATATATACATCGAATCTTGTCAAATAAGTACTATTTAATTTAAATATGATCTTTTGATAATCTACTAACGCAATTGGCTCATAATCAAGTAAACCTCCCAAAAAGTATTTTTGCTGTTGTGCCGTTTTATATATGATTTAAAACAGCTTCTTTGCGTTGTGGGAAATGCCATACAGGTTTGAATTACAAGAGATTTTCAATTTTTAATTTCAATAATTCAATTTTAATTTAATAATTCAATTTTTTTAGTAACACCCCGCCGTGGCTTCAAGTTACTAAAAACCTTTAACTGCTGCTAAATTGTATTTATAGTTTAAGATTTTAGTTATCCATTATTATTTATTTATAGCTTATATGTAATATGAGCTTGTTCTAACGAGATACATGGAACTGACGAATTTGTTCACCAATATTACTACAGTTACGTAAGAAGGCTATTTGTATTAAACTCTATTTCAGAAGTTCTTGATCAACGTCTAACATATAATCCGGACAGAATTATTATACAGACTATGATGAGCATTTTGATAAAAGAGTGACTGGCAAAAGCTAATACGAAAGCGAAACGCCTCGTAAGTGAATTTTCTTATATTAACATATTTAATTTGACTTACCTTAAATAAATATTCACGAAATAAGATATTCACGAAGCCTGTAAGACAAACATGGATCATAAACTTCAAACGAACGCAGGAAACTTGGCTGCGCTTTATCGCAAGTTGTGAACTCAAACTTAATGGTTGTCGCAGGAAGTGTAAGGTTGAACCTGAAGCGCCTTCCAACTTTTGCTAACTAGCTTATTTTATTCAAACTGATCGCTTTAGAGCTGTGTTCGAAAC
Organism: Varroa destructor; assembly: GCF_002443255.2. Classification (NCBI taxonomy): domain Eukaryota; kingdom Metazoa; phylum Arthropoda; class Arachnida; order Mesostigmata; family Varroidae; genus Varroa; species Varroa destructor. The sequence continues at coordinate 16,115,004 of NW_019211454.1, read as the reverse complement.
TTGCACTCTGCTTACATAAACCTGTAGAACTTCGGGATGTCAGATCTAACCAGACAAAGTTTCCGGTTAAGATTTGAATGAGTTGCTTTCTCGTGTGTTTGCATTTTGGCATGCCGCCTACATTTGGCATAGAGCCTGATTCTCAGTAATACAATCTTTCATCGACAAACCGTCCTAATTAGATATCCATGCTTTACCTATAACTTAGCAAGAATAATATTGTCATTTCAAATACTAGGCAAAAGGATATGAAAAAGCATATCAGATCTTCTTAATAGGTTAAACCTGCACAGACAATACGCATGCTTTGTTGGGTAGCTTTTATTGACACGTGAACTGTAGATTAATGGTAAGAATACGTTGATTATGGTACAATTTAAAGATAAAGATAAATCATATAGTTAAATTGTCAAATCTCCAGCGGTTCTTTTACCGTAGCTTGTATAGCATTCTTCGCTGAAAATTTCCAGCACCAACTTAACCGGGACTTATACAGAGCGCTTATTAAAGCGGAAAGCACAGATATTAAAAAGCGACTTGCATTTATCTATAAAGTTCAAGCTTTTTTAATAACCCCCGCGACAAGCTTCATTTTAATGTCAACCGTATTGATTAATTTTTCAAACGTTATCTTTATGACGACTAGGCTAATAATAAAACATCGTTTATTATTACATTAATTTGTTTGCATATAATTCAAGTTGGTACAAGTTGATAATTACGCAGTGCAAATTTTTTGCTTCATGTAACTGCGGATTTAACGGAATCATTAGAAGCATTCGATAATACCAAATATAATATAATACGCTCACATGATTCACTACCCTGCTACTAAGCTTAATTACGACGTTTTTATTTCACTGGACCCTTTCAGTTTACTATTTGTATCCTTGGAGAGACGTGTAATGAGTTTCGTGTGGGGTGTAAGGATGTGAAACAAATATTGATAATATATCACCTTATTTGAGTGTCAAATATTTAATTATCAATTTGTCGTATTCAATGCCGTAGTCTAATGGTTAGGATTCTTAATTTTTATTCAGGTGGCACGCGTGGAATTTCCGGCGTCAGATCATTTGTCGTTTTATTGTGAAATGGTTAGTTTAAATTCAGCATTACGATTATACGTATCGAAGAAAGGTCTTTCTGTTGGTTCCTTTTAGTTATCTAACTTTGTCGTAGATCCGTAGAACAAAAACAGCCGGAAGTGCCTAATATTTACCAAGCGGCTCATTTTTCTAAAAAATGACTAAATAATTAATAAACTGAGGACATCTCATTACACGGCATATATTTCAGCTTCTATGTCAGTTTTGATCCGGAAAAATTTTATCACCGACACCTCTAATTGAAACAGGAAGTTCCATTACGAAAGCCTTTTTTGTCATAGCAAAAACCTGTAGAAAATTAAATTTAAAGACATTTACTGAGGGATTGTTCAATCCTTGTAAGATACTTTGAGGAACTGTCCGCGTATATCAAGTAGTGAACACGATGATGCTCCAAGTTGGCCCTAAGGCACTTCTTAAATTATGCGAGTCCATTCCCTACGCGCCCTAACCTAAGCATTTTCTAAATGGCCGACATAATCATGAATAGCATCACTCACCGTTTACTTATTATTTTTTGCATAAGAATATAGAAGATTGTTTTATAAAATATATAGAAAATTGTAGGATCGTCCTATTCTAAAGGTATCGATTTTATCGTTTACATAGGTGTGGTATAATGTTTTTATTCGTCATAACTTAGCAGAAATAGAAAAATATTTGCTTGAGCAATGCTGAATCCTTCGCAAGGGACGAGGCATAAGCTTCGGGTTCGAAATGTCTTGATTTACGGGGGTTGTCAGGAGACAACCCCCTTTTGTAGTACGTTTCAGGTAAATAAGGAGAGGCAACACAATGACGTAAACTACACGTAAACATGACGGAAACTGGAAAAAGCTACTGAAGTTTAAGGCCTTGCTATATATAGCAACGTGCTTCGCTACTGTTCGAGGTGGGCCATATGACACCAGATGAAAGCTAAAAGGATTTATCTTGCAAACTCCGGCCGCTTTGCCCTGGGTCCAAATAGAAGGTCCAAAGGGTTTTTCTAGTGAAAACGGTTTACTCCATGATGAAAATCCTGGCAGTCACGTTTGCTATATGAGCAATAGTGTATAGCGTTAACATCTCATATTCATATGATTTATTCGAACATTAGTAGCGGACCTAAACTGTATTTAGTCTGAGTTCGTGAAATGTCGACTCTGCGGCGGCTTATTTGGGCTTAAACCCTTTTACATTGCAATTAAAGAAATTTCAAAGAAGAAAAATTAATCAAATTAAAGAAATCAAAGAAAAAAAACGAATGTAAGCAATAAGAAACTGCCAGTTCGAACACGGTTAGGGCATAAGGCCCTAAGTGGAAAATATGCTTAAGCCCTTTTTCGTGAAAAGTCATTAATCTAAGTCGGTTCCGAAACCAGCGTTACAAATTATTATTGAAACAACAATCGTTCCATTTTATACTGAATGGTAACGGTAAACAAAATGATGAAGGTTTAGCGGACAGCTTCAGATATCTGCGTACAGGTAAAGACGTTTCTTTACTGGTGAGCAAACGAAGGTAGTCACTACGACAAGAAGGTTGCTTGGACCAGCCGTAGTTAAGAAGGACTACAACACACAGAAAATAAACAGAAACGTAAAGGATTCAATGATCTTTTGGAGCGCAAACTTCTCTATCGCTAATGACTAATCCGCGATTAAATCTATGAAACATACCAAGAGAAGATTGAATAATTTTACCCTCGGATTATAAAAGTTATCTGTTAAACATTGGGCTATCAGTCAAAGAGCCCTAGTTCAGAAAACGTTAGATTAGGTAAGAGTTTATGGCTTTGCGAATTATACAGAATATGGAGGATGTAGTAACTAAAGATGTAAACCATACAAGAGTCCACACGCAAACACTATACAGACTAGAATTTCATGTAATAGAAAAAGAGCGATTTTGCAAGCGAAAATTGCACGGGATAGGACAATAGGTGAATCGTCGATGAAAGCCGTCTCTGTATAACATTGTTAATGTTATGGGTTTATCCAAAAGCAAACAATGATGTGATGGTAGACTGATCCATTTGCTATTAGATTTATCCGCAGGAATATGCCGAGTCTTTGTTGGAGTTTCTATTCTATTTGCTAGTACCTCGTTTCGCGTTTATTTACATTTTCTGGAAAACTATCCAACTTATTTTATCAGAAAAGACTTTTAAACGTCGTTCGACACAGCTCTATCGAATTACACAAAAATCTGTTTAAAAAGCGCGCCGTTTGCGCTCAATCTCGAACCAAGTTGAACAATACAGGTAGCGTCTGAAATCTAGTATTTACTGAAGAAAAAGACAGATGCAACATTGAGTGAAAACACCGATTTTTAAACAACGTTTCAACTTGACGCCATTATTTTTTCCTTGAGTGATTAACCAAGAGATGACAGCTGGCTTAATTAACAACGAAACAAACGTTTTACTTTCTTGATTGAGGCCTTGCATTATTAAAAAATAGAGATAGAGAGAGAGAGAGGCAAAGGAGCGAGAGAGAAATCCTCTCTTGTTAGGGAGAATATAATCAAATCGATTACACATATTCTACGAAATGCTTAACGAGTTTTTCATTGATCGATGCTTATTATGAGTGTGAAAAAAGTGAGACGCACATAGACCTCTCTGTATGCAGCGTTGTCAATACTAATTTGTAGGTGTGTCCGTATGAAAGCACGTTCAGGATCGAAAAACGACCTACGCTTTAAACACTATAATTTATATCTAAATTTAGTGCGCAACTCAGTCTGGCGCAATACATATGTATAGTAGATAGAAACAATCACCACTGCACGGCCCCGCTAGAACCAAAACGACAATTTACGACCTGCATCTCTCCATAGAACAAAGTAGTGCTGCAGCTACATCGACTGCGATCTTCGAACATGTAGAACGCATGCACGAATGCTTCGTATGGGATAAAGAAAAATGGAACACATTATTCGACTAGAAGTTCGATTAAATCTACTCCTAAAGACCCATAACAGGGAAACAGTATGTATTCCTTAAGCGATGTTATTTATTATACTCCATATTAGTTACCATAACTCGCTTTTTTTTTAGATTGAAACCAAATCTTTTTATACGTTTTTCTTTTTAGCATATAAACCTTTTTTCCGTTTTAAGGTGTAATTTACTCTTTAGACTTGCAACCGTGAATAAAACGGTCTAGCTTAATTCTTATGCGTAGATTAGATAATAATATAAGAGTCATATTAACGACATTAATATAATGCTTTACTTCACCGTCATTTTACAGTTCGTACAAATTAATTAGCCCCGTTCGCCTTGTACGAAGCCCCGATAGGGCGCGGCGGTAGCGACTTTGCCTAATAATCATAGAGGTACGTGAGACTGTTTAAATTCGGTTTCCGTAATGATGTTGTGGTAATACATTTAATTTCTAATCTCAGAAGTATATACTGGTCTAGGCCAGGCGTAGATAGGCTCTTTTGTTTTGTCCTGAAAGAGGCAGTCGTTTGAAACAGTACCAATGGGTGAATGCTGAAAGCAGTGCTGGACATGAAAACTTCGGGCGTTGAAATCCGAACACTGATACATTTCAACTCTCCATTAAGACAATTCGACTAATAGGAAAGTTTTGAATGTAGTAATTTCCTCTCGTACTCAATCCCCCACATTGTTTGCAAAGAGTTTTATCCTTCCTTGGTATACCTCTCCCTTTGATAGATCGCTGGAAGAATTGCAAGCATAGGCTCTAGGGCCCACCGTAGGAGTTATGAGTTAGGAAGTTACTTCGTCTCTATATTAGGCGCATACTGAAGCTGCAAAAAACAACTAGATAACACTGTATAACTGTCAAGCCATTTCCTTTTAGTAACGGTAAGTTGATTTTGAAGTAAGTATCATTCGACCTTTTTTTAGGCGGATATGTACATGAATTACCCAGACGCCAGACAACACGATAAGGTCTGTTCAACTAGAAAAATGATTTACGTGTTTTATGATCAAGCTCTCATGCGGTTTTTGTCGGTATGCTAAGCCTCTGACTATTCTAATCATGATTGATCGGATAACAGGTAACGACAACATTGATCGGATAAAAGTGCGGAGTAAGGTCACAGGTTCAAAACGGGTGAAAACAAGATAGAACAGGTGTTTCTTTACTATTTTTTTAAAAAAAAAAACGTTATACAAACTTGAATAGTACACTGGTCGCAAAGATTCATATATATTACGCGGCAAAAACCTGGCGCCGCACTGTTTCTAGTTATCTTTTAGCGTAGTAAAAAATAAATGCTCGGTTTTTTACTTCATAGGAGTTTTATATTTGCTTTTATCTAACACTATCTTCAGTAATGTCAGCCGTGACCATGAAGGCTATTGATCAGGACAATGCCATACGAGGAGTGCTGAACCTAATTTATCGTGAGCAACCGTTTTATGACAAATCATTGGCTGCGACCGCGAACTGATTATTGAGAAGTGCTATCTCGTCACTGCTTCGTCGTATTTAAGACTCTAATGTCAAAAAGAAAACTTGGCTTTGCTAGACAAACCACTCGTTAACTTGTTTCGAGACGCTGAACAAGCAGAGCTATGATAGTCATTACACTAAACTAGTTGCTTTTTTTCATTCCATATCTGCCCCAAGTATGACAAACGGCAAGACCGCAGAGAATGATCCATCCATACGTTTTTATTGGCATAATGTGGATAGTATAGAAATAATACTTGTAACCCGTGAAAATATATACTTTTACATTAAAACATTTTAATGATACTAATGCCAGCTTATGTGTATGTCTAGTTTCGCAGAATATTATGGTTTTTTCAATACTCTGTTATCTGTAATCATTCTTCCTACAGCTACCTTCAATAGAGGTTCCTACAGTTCAAATGTATATCAAGGTATATACAGAAAATTTTTATCTATTTTTTTGTTTTTTTTAAATATTTGTCGGGATATTATTTTAATTCCGCGTTTGAATGATTCTCCAGCTTTTTTCGCAAAAATAAAAAAGTCGTAAGAGTGGAATAAGTATATACTTAAAAAGATAAATGCGAAAACATCCATGGCTTAGAATAGAAAGGCTTACGGAATGAAGTGATTTAAAATCACTTTTTTATTAACAAAAAAAAAACAAGCTCGGTATCAATCAGCGTTATCATGTGGCCACAGATCAATACCGCCAATGAACCTACTGCGGTAATACGATGAACAAATTTTTGAAGTAGCAGCAGATACGCTGCGATTTCACCGAACAGAAATTCGCTTAAAATGTTTGCTCTTGTTAAGCCCTATCGTTTTCAAAATAATTTAAAAGATCCAATTTTGTAACAATTTCGTACATTGAAGACTTTATTTGGAAACGGTATCTTATTTGAAGGTTTCGGTTTGCTGTTACCGAGGTTACATTGCTAGTTCTGAAGACATAGTGTATGAAAAGATACATAATTTTAGTTATATTCATCTTCTTTCATGAAAAGTAGGACTATCAAAGGTTGAACTAGAATCAATAAGGCGGACAAAAGTGGTCAACTGGCTTAGACAGTGTTATTCAACAAGGCCACCATGATATACTGGGTTCACAATACAACCTGCCTAACTACCGTCGAAATCAACGTCATTCATAATGAAACATAGTATAACGTAGGGCTTGCTTCCGACAGAACTAATATTTTGATTTCGATGCCACTGTAGACGGATTTTAGTAGGTCTTTGCGAATCTCCTTCCCAAATCCCTGTGCTGTTCCCTATTTTTCCTTTTACTCTCCCATGCATACACGCACGAAGCGTCGCCAGTGCCCTTTGGGGTTGACAGAAGCTGCTCACAAACACACACCTACCCGCGTGAGCTGAGTAAAGTTTTCCTGCTTAGCTTTGTCTCCTTCGTTAAAGACCATCTGTTGTTGTGAACAGAGAACTGCCGCCTATCCCGTAGCCACGGGGTTCATCAGCGGTTCTTTTCGCTCGTTTTGTGCCAACATCTCGTTCTTTTGCATTTGACCGCATTTGTTCTGCCAAAAGCGAATTTGCCTGGCTGTTGAGGGCATCATATGCCCTCAGCCGCTCCTGGGTATGTGGAGAAAAATCGTTGCAAAGCCGTAAGTGCAAAGATAAAGGTGCTAAGTGCAGATGCCGCTATCTCCTGGCCCCTTTTATCTTAAGCTTCAATGGGAGCTAATGCGTATTATTTGGTCCGATGCGAGTTTCCGCGCATAGGTCGCTATTCCAAGGTTCGAGACAATGGCCGAAGTTTCGAGTCGTGTAGCGTCCCAGTGCTGGTCGGAAGGATCTCCTCATCTATATGGTAAGCGCGAACATTCCAGCTCGTAAATATGTAGATGTATATATATATATAGAGCATAGCATAATTCTGATTTACAGACTACCTTTTCTGGTGCGTCCCAGTCGCGGTGATATGCCATCGTACCCGCTTCGAAGGCAGGTAAACGCGGCCCATCATAGACGCCGATGGAGATAGGGTAGCAGAGTTAAGGCAATAGGGGGCATACAACGGGCCCGATTGAGACGAGATCCAGTGGACCTGCCAAAGCTGATATCATTCGCAACTATTTTATAATCCTAAGTTAGGCAAGTCTATTAATTGCGAACGTTATGAAATAATTAGAACCCATTATGATACGATCAAGATACATGAATCCAGGGGCTCTAATCTCTAACAGGACACTGATCTATGCATTGAGATAAGATCTTGATGCGCAACAAGGTTTGTGTTTCGCAAGGATAGTTTGCCAGGCTTGACTCACCGATGTATTCCTAATTCTGTATGATGTAATGGAAATTTAGCTGTACCCTTTGAGTTTCATGTTCACTATCGCCGTTAGGCATTACCTCAAACCTAAGCATACGACTGGTAAAATTTAAAAAAAAAAACAGGTTATACGTTGTACGAAATATTGTTAAAGAGTTTTTTCACCTTCATTATACCATCGACAACTCTAGAAATTACGCATCCGTACAGACGTCGCCTCCTTACATCTAAAACACGGACAGCAGCAGAGTATCAAATTTTAAATTCATTTATAATGTAATTCTATACACGAACATCAAATGGAAAGAAACAGACCACCGTAAGCAAACGACACTTGAAAAGACTTATATGTAAATAGCATAATGGTAAGAGCACTAGCATAAAATTGTAGGCATTCTTAATGGGAACCAAATCGCAATTAATTAAATGGCTCTACTTTAACAACTATTTGCGGCATTATACAGAGAAGCAAGCCTTACGTTAACTAATATCTAACTATGATATAAACTCACGGCCGACTTTGCCATTGGAAAATGTATACAGACCTGCCATCTGTAAAAAAACTCCTGTAAAACTACATGCCTTTTGATGGAGGTGGATGTCTTCAAAAACGAACGCTGTACAGCGCACACCCCCTATTGAGCGAACTGCTACCAGATATGCTGCAACAGTATTGGCAATTGCAGCTCATAGCATTACAACTTTCGAAGAGGTTTTGGCCTTTCTTTACGGATAACGTTTGTTTACCTCGCTTACTTCCATCTATCGCCCATTTTCTTTTCGATCTGTATACTTTCGATGGTTTCTTCAAGCGACTGTTGAGAACCACACCAACGTGTTTGTCAATAAAGCCTTGTCCCGAAGAAAGACTGATTGGAGATTTGAGTTAAACGGAGTTGCTTGATTCATTGCCCTATTAACAGTCTAGTGGTCGTTGAGCGAAATGCGTCGTGCGAGGGCATACGTCTGACCAGTGATGCGGTTTGATGCTGTTGTTTCTTCTTTTCGCTTGCGCTTATTCAACTGACGACCTGGGGCAGTGCGGACATATTGATGTTTGTTTCTATTGTGCCGAAGAACTGCAGGGTATAAACCATTCAAGTTAATAATCGTGTATCGGTAGGGTCAATCAGTAGGCGGCCGATGAGACGAATACATCAGGTAGATGTTTTAGCTTTATGACGTAAACTGGACCAGCCTTTCATTCTGATGAAGAGACTTGTTCATGGTCAAGGTTTATAGCCACTGCTGTTTAATATGAAATAGGGTAAAAATTAGGCGTCTGAAGTAATGCTCAGCATTAATACCAAAGGCGAAGGTCGAAACATTTAGAAGATGAAATCAAAGAAGGCACATTATAGGAAAAGTTTAATAATAAACAGTACAAAAAACGGTGATTAGTGATCATAAAACATCATAGACAAAATGCTCTGTCATGCCAGTAAAAGCATGTGGTATTGTATACAGGCAGAGGTACCCGAATATCTCTTAAGTTCTTGCATTGATTTGCTCCACTTCAATTTGTGTTTGACAGTAAAACGATGCAAATAGACCGGCTACTACCTGGTTGCACAGGACATTACATGTACCTCTGTTTTGTTTTTAAATTATAACGTTTAATGCAACTACATACTTTTACCGACCGTTATAAGCAGTGTTTCATCAACGATAGCCTTATTATTTCCAATTCCAAAGGGTATTATCTCCGCACCTTAGTGCATATTTTAGACACTCAGTTTTCATAATAATACGTTTCATTCGTCTAAACTGTAACAGATTGATATTGTGAAGTATTATTATAATTTTTAGTTTGTGCTACTTTCTAACGTGAAATTTGTGCAGACGATCTTTCGCTCTGGTAGGATTTTTTTGTTCTTGAAATTAAATCAGTAATAAAAATAAAAAGTAGCCCTTTAACTACGATATTTACAAAACACCCAACAACAAAATTACATTTTTCATATTGGCTCATAAAATATGATTAATAAATACATACCCCGTTGACTCGAGATTAAATTAAAATTCTTATTGAACAAACTGAATTGTGTTCATATATTTTTTTATCGACTGTTACTGTTTATTGGGAAGATGGTTACGAAGCATTTTCTTACTTTTCTAGTGCTTTATCACCAATAGACCTCACGTCGAATCGAAAAGGGGGCGAAGGGCTACACTTGGACACGCAGAAGTATCAGTATGTCAACACACAAAATTAGGTCGAGAACGGCTTTAACAAAATCTAGCATTTTAATATGTAAGGTTTGACCTGGTTATCAGGCATGACAGTTATATATACAGAAATCGATCAATATCCTGGTGGTAGTGCTTTTTCAAAAAGGTCTAAGATTTGCCGAGAGAGGAATGTCGAACGCCGGGTCACGTTCACTAACAAATAGCAGTTATAAAAAACAAACAGATGAATTACGATGGGGCGATGAGTAGTCACAGCAGCAACAGTAAAAACAATTATAACGACATTACAACTTAGCATCAGATCAAGGAGGCTAAAGCCATTTAGACCATGCTAAGGAAAGAAGAAAGACACTATACTCGGATATGGAGGCTTCGATAGAGCGAGGCGCGCATGTAAAGTGTGCAACGCGTAGGGGAAGAAACACTTGATGCCCCCTTTCCATGAGCATTATACGCGCACTTTCGATGCGGTGCGTTAGTGCTCCGGTCGACTGTGTTAATATCGATTAACTGATATGAGTCATAATAATTATATTAGTACTTATTGTTATTATTATTATTATTATTAGTATTACGAATGCAAATCCAAAGGAAGCACAATAGCTTGCAAATGTCTTCTGCCAGATTGGTACCAAATAACCTTGGGCCTCAGCTCTCTACCACCACCAAACAAACCCTGTCTGCATTTCCTACTCCAACTGCTACCACTGATTCTTCCCACCCAGAAAGCACAAACTCAACAATTCTTCTCATACCGTCTCTCAAGACATAAGTCTACGTACATCGATTGTTCCCTGCTATCCTTCTAGTTCTGACCTATACTTCGCTGCACAACGTGTATATAATACACCAGCGACTGAAGACAGTTTCCACCGCCCAAAGCGACGTGAAATATACAATACACAATATATGCTAATGACACGCTGTTACCCCCCAACCCACACTCGATTAGTACTTCAAGTATTCCCAAGTGAGTCTTTTCCTCCACCTCATCGCTGTATTGGCAATCAGCAGGCGACCGAGTAGACCTAAAAAAGAGGACTTAGACGAAAAGGAAGATTCATACAGTAATCCGTAAACGATCGATTGAGGGCCTCTCCTTTCAGATCACGACTATGTGTGTCTGAGCGGTTGCTCATGGGAAGCCTTGTGTGCGATTCCTTGGTTTACACTTTGCGCCGGGGCCATTCATATCTCTCGATGTGAATGAGATATCTGTTTTCGTTTGGCTTTAACCTAACTGACTTGTTGGCTGAATGTCTTTCTTCCGCCAAATGAACGCACCAAGTCGCTGATGGAAATCGGGTGCCGAAAGTGAGGTTATTGACTTGAATTATGGACTCTCCGCGATGACGATGCCGGCTGGATGAAGAAAAGTCTTCTGTTGAATACTGTATTGAGTTTATTATATCCAGAGGCTGGGAAGTAAATTTCCGGCTGAAAGCAGGGGTTGCTTGTTCAGGTTTTGCATCCTAAAACCAATGTGTGAATAAATAAAAAAAAAAACCACCAACGCTACATGTAGGTAAAATATTGAAATAAAAATTATATTACAATAATAACAATTTGTAGTTAAAAATAACTCAAACAATGAAAATCAATTTGAAATACATTAAATCAGAGTGCCTATACTATTCGTTTCGACATCGAGGTTCTGCACCTGCTAAACGACTCCATTAAAAATTAATTCCCATCATTTAAACAGTCCAATTAACTACGAATTGCCGCGATGAACTCTATACTGATGCCGGAATACCGGGACCTTACGATGCAATAGCAGATTTCGTGTGTGCCTTAAAAACCGTAAGTACCTCGATTGTTATGGCTCTTTTTCTCAAGTATAGAAAGAGACCGTTATCTGCTAAGTATACATTTAGCTTCTACACTGTACTAAATATACTGTTCACATTAGATTATTATTTCTACTACCCCTAAATATATATTATATACGGCTAACGCATGAGCGAAATACAAAAGAATAATAAATCGTTGTTGTCTTTGGTATATTGCGGATAACCGTATTCTATCTCATCAAGACATTGCTGGCGCCCTGCAATATTCGTCTGTCTCTGTGCGCATTTGAGGGACTAAAGTGGGCCCACTTATGCCATGGCTACCCTTCAAATGACCTTCGTAGTAGGATCAGATTTGGAATCACTCAATGTGTGCACGTCAGCTAAAAATTAAAGAACTTTCATCCCGTGAAGACGAATACCATACACTTCAACACGTGTGTGCATGTCAAACAAATATTATCCTATCTCCGATGATTCAAAACCATCCATGAATAACGTCACGTGAACAATAACCCAGCGCTGGCAACACCACTAAAGGAAACGTTCCTACCTTTGAAACTGCTCCCTTCATCTTTGCAACAAGATGACACACGCCCTCGTACTCCCCTGGTACTGCTACTCAAGTTGAAAGCGTTATTCTTGTTGCAACAAAAAAGCTTTCTATAAACTGTGATCTACAAATGCGGCTCTGTCATCGCCACCAACTCCACTATTAATCGAAAAACGCACTCGTTCAGCCCCGAGCGTCTGTCGTACATCTACCGTTTCAACGGCAACCCCACCCCCCGCGCTCACCTGCCGCTGTCAACTTTTTGCTATGCTTTCCGATTTCGAGGAATCCATGCGCTTTGAACGATTTTAACGGTTGCATCAAGTTTGACGATACGATGTTAGCATCGGCCTGAGAATACCTGAGTCGGCGGTCTTAAAACGATCCTAAAAATTCGAGATTGTGGACCGAACCTGCTAACCTCCAGAACTTAAACCGGTGAACGGCTGTGAGCTTTTTTAGTCGTAACTCCCCCTCGAGAGTGGGCTACTACATATTGTGCTGTGTTATGCTATCGAACTGTTTCTAGCTGCTTATGTACAATTTTTACTTTTCTATGCGCGGTTTTCATCAAATGGTCTTTCTTTTTGTCGTTATGTAGCACTAATAACTAAGGTCTATTGTCGGGTTTTTCTTTGAGTCGGATGAAGTAAAATGCGTCTATGCTTGAATTTGAACCTAGACCATCACGTGTCCTCAAGTTTCGTCGGCAAACGTGTTACCTTCTATGCTATCACAAGGACTATTTATATACGTATATATATGTACGTATGTGTTCCTTGAGTAAAGAACACATTAGCGGGCTGGGCGAATGCGGGCGATAGAAACAAGTGCTGCAGGCAAAAGGAAATCGCCAGATTAACTTACTACATAACGTTTCATTTTACACAGTCTAAGTTGCTTCGTGGTTGTCTGGTATCGTGTTCGATAAACTTAAGATAACAGAAATAGTAAAGGCCAATGATGCGTTCGTTAGATGAACAATCCTAATTAGTTGTCGATCGCTGTCCGCATCCGTTTGTAATAGACATTTTGATAGTGGTGATAAGTATTTGATACTGGATTTTGTGTTTTCATCTTCGTTTTTTTTCTTCGGTTTTCAGGTTGAGATATATTTACTTTACCGTGCTTAATGTCCTATATGCAGGTAGAATATAGCACGGTAATATTTTGGTAAGCAAAAATTTCAGATTCAAACCCATCTGACTGACTCAAGAAGGTACTAAAAATGTCGTTCTGCACCGACTATACGTGCCTCAAAATCCTCCGAATCGTAACTACTTCCGCTGAAGTAATCTTCACCGGATTCGATACCGTCATTTTTCTCTCAGTCGATATTCTTGACCATTCCAAGGCTTTTCCTCTTTAGGTATTTCCTGAGTTTCGGGAAGAGAAAATCGTGGAAGTTGAAGCCTTAAGTTTTTTTTCTGCCAGAAGTCGATATAATAGTGATGTACGATGGAAACCCACTATCAAATAGGCTCCAATCTTCAAATAATTTTAAATCTAGTCCGATACGATTTCGTGTGGGGTGTTTTCTGCGAGCCTCCTAAGAGCGATTTGCGAATCTTCTCGCATAAGTCGTTTTCTCAACGCTGTTCGCATGTTGTCCACAACAGAAATTTAGTGCTATTAAAAAAAAACTTAGATAAACCGAATTGTTGACCGAAAAAGATCGAAGACCTAGCGAATGACCGGACCGTTGCATTCGATTAGTCATTTGAAAATGTATGAAAATTCAAACGGCGCAACATTGAATTGAAAGAATAGCATCATGGATTCTGATGGGGCTGTTCCTGCATCCATGTTGTTGGCGCATGTCGCCAACAAGACTGTGGTACTAGATTAATAAAGATACGGACAAGTATGAATAAATGAATAAAGAAACGTTATGTTAATAGTTTCAATGGACTTATTAAGGGGCTGTATGTAGTCATACCAAAATCACATGCAGATCGATGCTGTTTTTTCTTTTTTAATTATAGGTTTGTTCATTATCGGTATTATTCAAATTTAAGATTAAGCTTATCAATTACATTATCGAGTAGTTTTATATAGCTTCAGAGGTGAAGATGAGTTCCGTCTGACATGAGTTGCTTAATGGAAAATTGTTCCTTCAGGTCATGTAGATTCTCCGTGTGGATTTACGTGTATCTGTCCTAAATCTTGGCAATTGGTTGAGCACTTTTGCCTAAGAACGAGTTTTTTTTTTTTTACTAAACATAGACTTGAATAGACCTGATTCCATGACCTGAACCAGAGTCCATGCAGCCGCGGGAAGCGTCAGGCTTAGGTAAATCCCCCGATAAGATCAGTTCGGTCGCTTTCTAAAAAGCGAATTCAGAACCTATGTGCATATTATCCAGTCATTGTCATCACATGTGTTCTGTATCCCGGAAACAAGATAACTTTTCTAGTAGAGGTCTATCAGATAATAGCCACTTTTACATCAGTAGAAAACATTGAAACAGGCCGGGCGAAGCCTGCACGGGAAGCATCTGTAAACAAGCGTATATATTACTACCTAATTAAACGTTTTACTCTCATACGCTCGCGGGGGACCTCAACCAAGATACGGATGAATACGATGCAGACTCTCTTGCGTTAATCTAGTCCCATTTAGGTTTAATTTGAGCTTTCATCCTCTCCTGCTACCTGAAGGTCCCTGAGAAAACAGGTTCTTCACGTCGAAGATGCTGCAATTGTCCATTTCGAAACATAGGTAGCACTTACCGTGAAGTAACCTGCCACTTGTTCCACTTTTAAAAGCCATCAAATGTGCCAAGGGAGTGGTGATAGCAGCCGCCCACGAAACAACGCCAGCAGTTCAATTTGTCATATGTTGGAGAAGGCCGCTGGCACTAGCGAATTAGCTAAACTGTCTTAAGTAGTACAGGATTCTGAGTCAACTCAGTAAGTCTTTGTGTCTTAGGTTAGGCGCTAAAGCGATTGAGTTTTGTTGGCTCACAACGCGATCGTTCTTGCTAAAAACACATCTTTACCGAATGCAGGTAACCACAATTATTATGGACATGGTGTTTGTTTATGAAATATTTTCTCCACTCCATCCGCTTCCTGTGAATCAGCTTTCGTTCCATCTAAATAAACAGGCGTATCTATGTCTCGAGTTTTACATCTGGCATCGCCGTTAGGTTCCAAGCACAAAACAAAGCGTACCTGTGCCCGAATTCGAAGCTAGACCACAACGAATAGGTCTAATTTATGTTAACTGTAATCAATAATTCTGTTTTCCAAGGAAATTTTTCTGATCCATATAATGTCGATTTAGCCCCATTGTATAATAGGATGTCTTTTATTTGCGCCTAAGTTTCATTCAAATTATGTAGCTAAACACTTAGAACTTTTAAAATTTGGTTTGAGAAGTTCTGCGTAAATTATATTGGTAAGGTTCCTATATTATAGAAAAATATTAGCTATTAATTTCACGTATCGCTTTAAGAAAATAGGCGTATGATATTTTAGAAACGCCGTAATAAAGTTCATGGAAACCACTTACTGTTTGCTATACCACAACACGGTAACGCACCAGTTCGTATTTCATTGCAGGAAATGTTTCTTTTTTCTAGAAAATCTGCTTGGCTTTGCGAGACAAACATAAATTATGATATAGTAAATAACATCATATATAACTCAAGACAGAAAAAAGGAAAAGTCTACAAAAATAACTATGTTAAGTACATCCGAAAAGAATAGTTTGGAAGCGACCAAAGCTATCTGAATTACTAGGTCTTACAGATGTTGTTAATTAATTTTCAAGTTGTGAAGTTCATGAAAGCTTCCAAAATGCAGTTAATCCCTGAACGCATTTATCTTCCTCAGTTTTGTTCTTAGATCGATGCTACTCATTTCTCTACAGACAACTATTCAGTCGGCGCCCCACCTTTGGCCCGGCGATGGCAGAAGCAGCGAGTCAGTGAAACGTGCATGCAAGCTCTTTCATGAACCTAACGTTCACTTGAAGTGACCTTAGGAACTAGAACAATAACAGCGGCAATTCAAAAGAAAATTTAAGAATATTAACTAACTTTCCCATCAAAACGGTTGCTACTCTGATTAGAGATGAGTCCGGATGACGCTTGTAAGAATTACGGAATACAGGTCCTGATCAAGTAGGCTTACTTTGTTCGAAACAATCGCTACTAGAAAATACATACTTCCAAAGATCGATACTCGATTATATATATAATAGATATTAGTATTAGAGATACCATGAAATAATTTGCAATGAAGTAAGCATAGTAATACGAAGCAGACATTCATATACCTATATCTGTGTATTACTAAGATACAACGTTTGTCCTTTTACATAGAATGCTTTAATTTTTTTCTGTGCGTTGCCTTCTTCTTCTAAAATTATCTCTATTAAATGATTTCTGTGGCCTAACTTTGGTGGGGTAATTTTGTGGATCATTTTGGAGATCATTCTTAAGAGAAACAAAATCAGCTCAAATTTATTTTTCAGTATGAAATAATTATATCTACTATTATGAGTAACGGATCTTACGATTTGGCACATATTGTTTTTTGTTGCTTGATACGATTAGATTCTATAAACTTTGTTAATAAGAGATCCTAGTATACAGAGTAAGTTTTTTCGCCTATATGTTGATCACCAGTCATGATCTATTGTGGGGCTAAGGCCTAACCAAAGAGAGGGAGCTTCTACAAGAAGTCCTGAATCCATTTGCAAGACGAGTACCATATAAATGCCATAAAATCTGGATAAGGTTATACGTATTTAGATTGTTTTTCTAGAGTTTTTGTTATTAGAGCCCGGACAGAAGACGACGTAAAAAATAAAGCAAATGACTCTCTCGAGCTGGTAAATCGGTGGATGGAAGAACACTACTTAAGGTTAGCCGCTGAGAGGACAGACGCAGTATATCTAACTGGCCGGAAGAAGAATACTAACTGGAAAACCAGAGGGGTCAACCTCTTTTTGGAAGATACCCAAAGGCGGGAAAAACAGCTCTCAATCTGTCCCGCATTCTGCCTAGAGTAGGGGGCCTTCGAGGGCCGTCGAAGATAGTTTAACTATAACTCTCACCCACTAAACCCGGGGCCCAGGGTAAGGATCCCACAGTATCAGGCAAACAACACGGTTGTAAAGTCTGGTCTGCATAGTGCATTTGCCTTCAAGCTCCAATAAAAAGAAAGACTGTTTTTAGAGTATTGATAAAAGGACGTTTGTAAGCACAGGGAAATCACAACAGCATATAACAACAGCGAAAGGTTGTTTAATGTACCTGAGACCAGAATTAGGGCTGAACTTAGCAAATTTCACAGGAACAAAATAATACATGAACGATCCTTTCGTAAAAGACCATCGGATGCGCTCAAAGGATGACAGTTACATATAAGTTGATCAAATAAATTACATCTAAATATAATATTGCACTAGCGTATTTAAATAAAGTAGGAATATATATTGAAAGCCTCATTTGTATATACAGAAAATAATCGGTAGGATTAGTAATACGTTTTATTGCAAAACAGAACACAAAGGAACCTTTTCAACATACGGAAATATCTAGAAAAATAGAGAGTGTTCTAATGAAAAATTTAATCTAACTTGCTGACACATCCTAAGGTCAAGAAATGTACACTCTACTGAAGTTGGAATAGAAACGAATAACTGAAGTTATTTTATTTTTCCATGAACGTGTTTAACACCCGATTAGCTTCAACAAGGCGGACAAATGTTGCAGTAACCGAAGCTAAGGCCAAAATTAAGACCTTTTACTCAAGTTTAACCTAAGAGCCTTCAGCCTGCTCCATAACTCCTTTAACACGTTTCCTTAAAGGATTGGTTGGTCATGCCGAGGTTTCTACGTCGTCAAGCTGAAATCCTGTGCTTTCTGAGGAGCAACGCTTAGCGAAGCATGACTTGTTCGCCCAAGTCTTCTAGAAGGTATCGAACGTGTTGAGGAAGTGCGCAAATGTTGACAGCCCTCGACGATACGACGACAGCAATGGCGCCGACAACGTTCTTGGCTTTGCTCAAACGTAAGTGACAAAGTAAGCAAACCCGCCCCTCCCAAACGAGATCATTTAAAAATCAACTCGATTAGTTCCTAAGTTTGATCAGGCATCCGGACCGTTGGAGTACGTTACTCAACGGTGCGGTCGTTGCGGTCGAGAAATAAACAAACGTAAAGTGATAACAAGATGAGTTTCAAATAAATACGCAGTTCGTTAAGATACATTTATTTTTCCTCTCTATCTGATCAGTGAGCTCAGTCACCCAAGGACTCTCTTCTGTAAGCAACGGTATTATAGAAGCCCAAAGCTTGGAACTATCGATGCTTATAATATACTGCCATATCCGTACATGTTCTGGTAGGTCGTGTCTTCGCCATAAATTAATTATCAGAAAAGTTTTAAGTGTTACTAAATTGTGGGCTTCATCAAAGTGGATAGAAAATTTCTATACCAACGTCGGAAAATACCGCCACTTTACCTTTATTAAACTTCTAACATTAACATAAATCGATTATATTATAAAGTATTATATAAGCCACAATAGTCACCATAGCATTATTCAGCCATAATTCAGATTGTATTATTAGGCTTCAAATCAACTAAAACTAGGATAATGTTCGTTTAGACGTCACTTTTTCGTCGGACTGCAAAATATAACTTCTCTCATGGTTCTTTTTTTGTAATATTAGTAAAGTCTCGTAAAATATTAGCCCTGTACGCTGGAACAAAAATTATTAAAAACTATATACTTTCTACTTTTAGTAACATTAAGAGGCTAGATCTGTCGATCTAGAGAAAATATTCTGCAATTGTCCAAAGGGCTGAAACACAAACCTTTCTTCTTACAGAGCTAGTTATCACGGAATCTCTATGAAGTATTTAATTCTTTATTACTATTGCTATTCATCGATACATCCATTCGCTATTGCCGGATTTCGTAGAGCGGTGACTATTCTTCATCCGTTATTTAATAAGCACCCGCTCATCTTTAATGTGTGCACCTACCGCCATAGTTCATACTGTAAGCCGTTGTCATAAGTAAATTGGATATAATTAATGCGAAGATGCATTACAGAGCATGTTCTTGCGGACGTATTTGACGTCCTCACCATTGACATACGCAGGACAAACAGTTGAATCACATTGAACGCCGTACATGTTGTTAATGTAAACGTTCCATTTATCTCGCGACGCGTACTGACTCTTCTATCATGACGAACACACAGTAGTATGTAATGTCAAGAAGCCGTTAATGGCTAACTAACCTGCTAGCCTACTATTGGCCTTAGCCAACCCTGAGCCAACAACCTAGACCGAGAAATACACAACTGTCGAAGGCTTACGTTATCTCTCTGGGCCAGATGAACTCCAGGAGTCAGGAAACCGGAAAGGTGCCTATGACGCATATGTTTTGATAGGCCACGCCCGAAGACGTAAACGACACGTCTGATAGTGCCGGACTTGCAATTTGATCAGCAGACTGAACGCGGTCGATGTATGTGGTAATAGTGAGAGAGAGCTGTGGTTAGAAAAATATATGGGGTAAACTAAGAAATGAAGAAGGCAACGACAACAATTGGAAGAAATTTATTACGCTTGCTGCCACGCTTAATCTCTGCACAGGAATCGCTTGATGAACGCAACATGTTATCGAAGCGCATACATCATCACAGGCGAACACGGCACGTACATGTATCTCCGTCCTACGTACCAAAATAATACAGTATTTCTGTGAATAAAAACATTCTTATTATAAATTTGGATACCAGGCGCATTCCGCTAGAAAATCTATACATAGCCATTCGTTTTAGCTAAGCGCTAAAAGCGGAGTGATAAACAGGACAACAGACCTGTAGGTTAAATATCGGTGAAGGCATGCAAAGGTTGATCACTTTGGTGAGACTGCGAGATTGACACAGCATAAGGTAGTAAAACTACTATATTATGGAACAAATATTGTATCGGGGAGAAAGTTCGTAAGGTGGCTTGCGTAATGTAGAGCTATTTTCGCTAAAAAAAATGCTAAACTTAAAACTTTACAAATAAGTTTAATTAACTGGCGTAGCAGCTTTGAAATTCGAAGGCTGCCTATATTTGGGTCATACAGAATGTGGGCCGCTCACGATTCACGGATGCAGCAACAACCAGGTCATCTAGAAAGAATAGAAATAGATAAAACTGTAAACTTATTGGAGGGCATTGATTTGATTTATCGCATTTTATTAGAGCTTATCTCAGTATAAGTGAATCTAAGTGACCAAGTCAGAGTGAATGATATGGCGGTGCAAATATCATATAAAAAGGAGGACAATAAATATAGTCTCCATTTTATTTATTTGATTGATCTAAATTATAGAAAATTATATGAAATGAATAAATAACAGAATTATAAATTATACAACCTACAAAATTATAGAAAAAATATAAAGCACCTGAGCACTGATTTTACGTCTAAACGATTGAAGCTATCCACTTCGTAGGCTATCATATACTTTCAACATTTCTTTGTTTGCTACGATATGGAGACAAGATGAATAGCTTCATATATTTTCTCAAAAGGACAGTGCCTTTTACATGAGATTTGCCCTTAAACTTGTTGAAAAATGTAAGGTCAGCCATAATGCGCGCTCGAAATGTTTAAAAATTACATAAATTGTATATATATATATATATATATATATATATAAGTTCTGTGACAATAGAGTAAATCTTTTTAACATATAAACCTTCTCGAGTCTTTGTGTAATACTATAAAATTTATGATCAAAATGCATCTTTGTAGAGACCATTTCAACGTCCAGTTTGTAACCTCTGTCTATTACCTGTAGCTAAATAAGATACGCATATATCTTATATATAGCTCTTGTTTTCTTTACAACAGCGCCCCCATATCAAAGGAGGCGTTTAATATATTCGTTATACGTATATTGTTACATAAACATTATTGTGCATCATTGACACCGATAGAAACAGTAGCGGCGTTTATAGTGACAAGACGCCGAAAAACAGCCAATATACTGACCTGACTTAACGCTATCATTCTTGGACTATTTGCTTTTTTCTGGATGGAACAATTTGGATAATTCTAAAGTATTAAAATCTACTATTACTTAATTCCTATTTACCTGCTTTTGCCGATCTGAGTATATTCGTGTAATTTCCTCGAATCGCTGCTGATCAATGGGAAACGATAGACTAGCGTCACCTTATGGCTGATACCTACCAACTGAGATGATAGATCACGCGACGATCTACGGAAATGCAGCATATGTGCGCGTTGAGAGACGTTATTAAGAGCAGTTAGAGCAAAAACGTTGCTGCCGTAAAATACTGTTTTCAGCTCTTCAAGCGTCGCCACGCTGATAGCTTGAAGAGCTTACGTAATAAAACAGGATGTTGTCAGAATGAAACAAACCGAGAGAGAGAGAGAGAGAGAGAGAGAGAGAGAGCGAGATTCAATAGCTGAATGAACGCAGCTAGCCTAGATCTGAATAGACATATCTCGTGAAGACGACAAACATAATCTTTGTTCTGGCCTCATTGATTACGCACACATCGGATCCATACGTCTGAACGTTTGCAAATTTAAGGAAGATTACATACAATTCCATGTCATATATATTTTGCATACACATTTTTGCTGAAGCAGTAGTGGCCGCGCTCATGCTAACTCGACGCGCGGACTCCAATGGTAAGCTTCTTACTTATTTTGGAGCGAACGAGCGTCTATTTGAAAGTTATATCGTTGCGTTAAGTATGCTCTATCACTACGCACTATCTGGTGTACCTAAATAAGCAAGGTTCAGCGTTACCTGAGAACTTTTTAAAGTTGCCTGCCGCCTGGCCGTATCGTTGCATTTGAAGCGGCGCACGGAACGTTTTACCTGAACTTTTCAGAACGCCCTTTTCATTCTCTCTAAATGTATATTACTTACTGAAAAATTACTATCGGTACGATGTGCTCACTTTTATTGTTAATATTATTTCAATTATAATAAATGAGCAGAAACGCATATATATTTAAATCTTGAGTGTAATTACAGAACGAACACTTTCAACGAGGTAGAAAATCTGTCACTTATCTAGTAGGGTTTTTATGCCATTAAAATTATTTCGGTGTTGTCGTTTCAATGATAAGGTAGCCCATGTTTTGTCGTTAGCGTACTGCCCACGGACGAACTCAAACAAAAAAGAGGCTCCTTAATCCCCTTTACCCGAGACCCAAACGCTTTGGTAGATCGTTGAATCGACGCACAAGAAGACATATGTTTTTTTGTTAAAATCCACCACAAATTGACGAAGCGCGGGTTTTAGACATAGCTCTACTTCCGCCTATTGCTTCTTTTCCGCGTCCGCTCATTCCGTAAATTAAGGATTATAGACATGACCGTTTAAAGGCAAACATGCCCTCGGCATGCTTGTGGCCTGTGTGTAGGTGTTGACATTGAGCCAGGTGTTCTCATATAAAGTACATACAAAGCAGAAGTCTTGCGCGGATGCGTAACCGAAGATGTTTGTGCGAAAATGTTTGCCTCTCGTTCCGTTCCTTTGCTATTGGTTGGCCATATAATGTCCGAGGCTTTTGCGAACAAGCTGTTTGTAAGGCCTACGTTGATCGAAGAGCGGGTCTTGCAGTCGGTTGCCCTGAGGCACAATTTCCATCTGAGTATATGCACCCGGGACCGCGTTCTGCCAAGATGCTCTTACAGTAATTACAAACGCGTATTTGCCCGCCGCAGGGCCGAGTCGTTTTTGCCAAATTATAGAAGAGCTTGAGAGAAATTTTTTTATAATGTTATCTGTTACGGCTTTAGCCCATCGACGGTTTAAGCCGCGTATCTAATAGGGTGCACTGAGCTGACATAGAAAACGCACGATATCAGGTCTCTGTCTGATGACTAATCAACTGATCCGGGACTTTTTCAGGCTGGGTAGATTTTCTTTTAAATCAGAGAAGCCTGATTTTAACTTCTCTTCTAGTGGCCTTATAGACAGATACATTTGGAACTCGACTCCTAAATTAGATGCTTTTGTTTCTATACTGTGGGTATGAAATTTCATACGGTCCTAACACATTTCCGGAAATAAAAGTTGCAAACATTAATTTCAGTGTGAGGTTTGCACGGGCGAGACCACAACGTATATCGTATA
Organism: Varroa destructor; assembly: GCF_002443255.2. Lineage (NCBI taxonomy): Eukaryota > Metazoa > Arthropoda > Arachnida > Mesostigmata > Varroidae > Varroa > Varroa destructor. Next base: position 16,091,481 of record NW_019211454.1, on the reverse strand, counting down.
CATGTATCGAGATTTTAATCTGGCGTTTCATTGTTGGTTTGTTTCCGAGAATTGAAATCGACTGTTCCTTACCTTTACATCAGCTAGGTTCATGTCGAGAGGCAACTGAGGTTCTTGTTACGGGCAGCTGAGTTTGCAAAATAATAATGACTCTATTGTAACAAGCTGTAATATTCAGGTGAAATAAAGAGATTTTGTGAAGGCAAAAAAAATTAGTAAAAAAACGAAGTCTGTGATCAAAACAATATTGGAAACGACTTTCGCAGTAAATTTTTTTAACTAACTGTGGCAACGTGCTTCTGGTGCTGGCTCATTCA
>NW_019211454.1:15981962-16091064 GCF_002443255.2 Varroa destructor | reverse complement strand
ATACACATATAGTGTCTATTTCTCTAGTAGAAAAAATGAGTCATCAAAAGTTGTTCTACTCTCCGTAGATTTACGTTCGAAGGCTTGCGCATCATAGCCAAGTGATCAAAGCTAGTTTGCAGGACGTTAGGACCCAGACTCGACTGTTGTGTCGCCTGTCAGTCCAACTCTGCGTACCTGTACCGCATTATTATTACAGTATTAGGGCACCCCGTTAATATCCCATTATGAAGGTAGATGGGTCAAAATCGCGGTCAAAAGAAAAAGGAGAGGAAACGTGTCACGTTTAATTACAACGTTTACCTTCTGCTTTTCAATTAAGATTTAAAAGAAATCGCTTCTTGAGGCGAAAGAAATCAGCCAGCTTTAACGCATGCAATAGAAATACGCGGCATCACAACTGTATGTGTTGTAATTAAACACGTAGTTTTTGGTATTAGTTTATTCGTTCAATGTCTAAGTTACAAATAAAGAAAGACTGTGCCAAGTCGCTTGATTCAGGACGTGACGCAGTACGAGAGTTGTATGTATAAGACTATTAAGGGAACTTTGAAAGATGACAGTATGCCTTTCTGAAGGAAAGTTCGGCAATCTATACGAGACGAACTTCTGGGAAATAGAAAGTATTAAAAAAGCGTCTGTGCGAGTCAACGATTTGATAAGTTAGGCAAAGCTAGTCGAGTACTAGGTATCAATGGAGTTAATCAAGCTGTTCGTATATTCCAAATAATTACATGACAAGTTATTTTCGTGTCAACGGCCTGTACAATGCATAGTATAATCATGTATATATATATATATATATATATATATATATATATAGAAAGAGAACGGGATATATAAATCTGAAATTTTTCCAATAAGTTATGTCTAAGGCTTTATCTAAGCAGAAACAGTTAGTCCAATAATAGAGAAATGTTCGTATATGCTAGAAGCGTCATGCCGGACGATTAGGTCTATTCAATATAACAATCATTCACGACAAGTACAACTTCAGGGCTTGTTAGTTTTTTTAAATATTCCTTCATTAATTTTCACGTGATGTTTTAACAGTAACCGCGTGTCAAGCAATTTGCGAAAAAAAAAAAACTTACCATTCAAATACGCTACATACAAACATTTTCAACTGAATTAAATGTTGAGTAGATTTCAGGCTAAGGATGCATTGGTTCGAAAAAGCTAAAGGCCCTAAAAGACATAGAAAAAGGGTTAGCCATTCATGTGGTTTGTATGGATAGCTAGACTGGCAATTGATAGTCACTTCTCCAAAACAGCCGTTGATTTCTGTATTAAGGAGCCAGATAAATTAAGATGGCTTTAGGAGACGTTTTGATGAATCTTTTAAATCTAAGGCTTACTGAGATTTTTCTGGTTTGCCTCATGCTAGCCTTACCCACATTTCTCAGAAATCTCGTGAAAATTGGCAACAGTGTAGGCCGTCGATTTCAGGTAAGAAGGCAAATTCTCCACCTGCGTGGACGTTCGTCCAGTGTCGAACAATTCAATGATAGCTGACATTAATTCAGACTCTGAAAAAAAACTCAGTGTTTTTCGTCACGATAACTTTATTATTTCGTCTTATAGAGAATTGGCGCCGCTCTAGTACCGTAAAGGCAACAATTACCAGCCCGTCAAACTTTCACCGAATATATATGTATGCGTATATATGAAATATACAGTTTTCGACGCTGCGGTTGCCACGCTGGGTGGCCGCTGGGTTTATCCTTCATCAACATTTTTTTCCGATCTGAAACTCGTCTCTTGGGTTCATCCATACTGGCGAGATTTGGGCAAATGATTCATGCGATAGCACAACGACGGACTCATACGCGCTCGGAGTCGGATATAGCTTCCATGGATATATTGGCAGGGTATCACCAGAGAATCGGTCTACCACCGCCATATCGGTGGGCAAATTGGACAAATCGTTTGATGACGCTTATCAAACGTTCTAACATAAGTAGTTCCTTGCGACACGAGAAAGTGTGTAAATATAGTATATACTTCGGTTGAATTATTTTGTCAAATTGACAAAGTGATCCGTGCACGGGTCTGGAGTGGGTGACTCGGTAGGAATATGCAGGTTTCATCAACTATCTTGCTATGTTTTAGATCGTCGTCGTGTATTCTTTAGATTTTAGACTCTGCGTTTGTCAATGTTTCACAAATTAAAGACTACAACAAATTTCTGCAGATATGTTCTTACTTGTGAAGGACGAAAAACGAACGAAATCCGAAGTCTGACGGCTTCAAAGGCCCTTCTCCGTTATATGGAGGTTTCTTTAGTCCGCTGTGTATGCTTTCAGTCAAATTTCTCTCATGAAAGCACATCACTATGTGATATGAACGCTAGGGTAGCAGACTCATCACAACCTTTGCGTATATAACTATTTCTATGACATTTCCAAGAACAGCATTTCCTCAAGTACCTAAATTCTTAGTTGTGTCTCAAAGATTGCGGTCAAGCTAACGAGAAGATGCCTGGCATGGGTCTTGCGCTCTGTTTTAAGAACAACAATCCAACTTTAGCAGTGGGAGCTTTTGAACGTCGTCGTCTCATTGACAATTTGAAAAGGCCTTATACCAGAGTACGACTTTCGCTACCAACGTCGGTCTTACAAGTACGTTTGTAAGAGACGGGAGGTTTCGTGGAGGGCAAAGCATCAAACACAATGATTTCGACATACACATTGCATTCAAAATGGCTTCACCTTACAATTAAGGGAAACATTCAGTTAAACACAATACCAGAGGTGATTTCCTGGGAGTAAGTAGTTCATTGTTTAGTCGTTAGCTTTGTTCTGTGTCGGTAAGCCATAAACAAGTGGTTTCTCGTCAAGTTAAAATTGAACGTAATGAATTGGTTATCGTTTATTGAAAAATCAATTTCTAATCTTCGCTCGTATGTTTTACGTATAGTCCAGCAGTTGCTATGTACGATTGAAGTATATAATGGTGATCATATACCTGGCAGTGCGGCACATGTCTTGGACTAAGCACTTAGAGCCTTTTTGCGCCTGAACATCGGTGTCCTCCACTCTGACTCTGAATATAGTGCACTGAATTAGAAATCTTATACTGGAATAGCTGATTTGCTAGACAAGACCTCTCGCTTCCATACTTTAATTAGCCTGACTATTATATAGACGTTTCATTAGTTAAATTTAAGCACAATTTTCGGAAGAAACAGAATATATAAACAGAAACATAGTTAGCCCATTATATATTGTATACAATACACTCTATTATAGTTTGATAAGAACAACAATGATAAAATTCTATTATATTAAAAAGGGACATATATTTCCCATTTGACGACCATCCGTGAGTCCGCTGTGATTTCTATTTCGGTACCTCAGTCTCTGATGCCCTAGTTTACTAGCACAGCCTTCATCCTCATCTAGCCACTGGTACCGTTAGTTTGACTCTTTTTTCAGGACTGGGAGACGGAAAAGAAGGCAACAGTACCTATAAGTTATCAATAGCGATAACAGAAAAAGATTGACCCAGCCACTGAGAAGTCATTTGAGCGAACCGACAATGCCGTATTTATATATAGCTCCTATTGTGCCCGCAACTTTCAGGTTGTCGTAGGTTGTTGTTCAGGACGTCAGCAGCGCAAATGGTACCTTCAGCATTATATACAAAAGCAGTTCTAGGCGCAAAAGCACCAGAAATGGCTTTCACCATGACAATCGCCGCCAAAAACACACCCGGCAACAACAGCATATGTATGTGACAGAAGGCCACAAGGGCAAGCTACAAAATGGCCTTTTTGGGGACGGTGCTCCTAGGTTCTGTTCTGGCTTGCGTAAAGTTTCGTCCAGTCCCCCAGTTTGCTTCGTTTTTCCACTTCAGCCTTTGTAGCAGCATAAAGGGACAACGCGGTAATCACAATAGCTGCTGGTGCAGCAGCTCCGCCATCAATTGCGACGAGAAACAGAGTGTTAGTAGAAAAAGCAGGGCTAAAATTGTAGTTCACCTGAGACTGGCACAATCTGATCGAGAAGCGTGGGCCTTCGGCGTTTGCTCTTTGTGGACGCCTCCGTGGGCGACTGTTGTGCAACTTTTTTTTGTCAATTTGCGCGTGCGCGAGTGCCGTGCGTGTCTGTGTCAAACTGCTGTATACGTGTAACGCAATTGTAAGGTAAAGTTAGCTAAGAAGGGCGTTTCTCAAAAGTTAGAAGATAATTTAATATAATGTAATACGTCTGCTACTAAATCAGCTATTGCCTAAAGTGGGCGCGAAAACGTGCATACAGAAACTGATGTGAAGCCGGAATGGGATAAATACACACAAAAAAGGTTAGCAAAATCTGTTTGATATTTGTTTTTCGTAATCTCACTAATATTGAGGGCTCGTTCTAGTCTCTCGTTAAAAGCTGTGTGAAGTTAGGCTCCATTGGCATTGATGTTTAGTAAGCGGTTTATATTCAGCAGCTACGGTACGCACGTCGTCTCGTCCTAATCGTCAAGCTGATTCTATTGCGTGCTAAAAATTTATAATCATTTGGAACCTTCGTTTATATATCCTCGATTGTTTTTTTAATATAACCATCGCGCACCCATAAGAAGATCGTATAATCCGTGATTTAGCATAGTTAATTAAGAGAATTGCATTCACGGAAAGATACATGCTTCATGCAGCAGCTCGACTGAGGCGTCAGCTGAAAAACTTCAATACGCTGTACATGCGATCGAAGTAAATAATGCGCTTGGCGAACATGCTTTTACTGAGCTTCGTGGGTTGGAAGTTGCATCGCGAGAACGAGACGCGTCATTTGAGGCGTAGAATAGCCGAAATAAAATTTTAACATTACACAAGTTATGAGATGTTATTGTCGATTGGAAGTCTACTCGGCTTCTTTATATAACGATAATATTATAGAACCAATGTTATTCTGCACTATTAATGCTCTAACGACCTATACAGTCACATCAATACTCCAGCCATAAACATAACTCACAAGTACTGGTGCCTCCTCTAGAAAGCATCATTTTAAAAACACATAATATTTTGTTTGGCCTATTACGTTGGTTCTATTTTTACCTGTCATTGATTTTATGGGCTTCTTCGATTGAACTTTTCCGACAGAATCAATATTTACTAGTCAATCGACACTGATCAGGCCTATGCAAGTACTTTGCTCATTCCTTTCCAGATTCTCTACGTCAAGCCAAATTTGTGCGTCAGGCGAGTGTTGACCCGATTAGTTTTGTCAGCAGCTTCGAATGTAACGTTGTGCAAGCGAGCTAACAATTGCGGGGTCACGTATAACCATACCCCACGGCTTTATCTTCTCCAGGTTTCACGATGCGATTCGTCCTTCACTCTCTCCGCTCTGCCTGCTCCTCAGTGCCAGCCGTTACTAGTACGAGAGCGAGTTTCGCTGCCCTTTTTCTGGGTCGGAAATTGCCAATTGCCAAAGCCCTTCTCCCCTCGCCAAGTCCAACACAAAACTCGCCGGCCCGGTCGACGTCAACTAACTCAACATCTACACACGCATATAGAAGGTCGAACAAATGATCCACGAATGCCTTCCGCACTCCTGCGTCGTCACACAACCTTTCGATTAATTTCAAACGACACTGATAACGAAACCGTTTCTTTAAAGCCATTCCCCCGCTGAGCCTTTGCATTTCCCGGCATGCGGCCTGCAGTGTTACTTCAGCTGAACAACATCTATTGGGACAGTGGATCTGTCTGACCAGAATGTGGTGCTGCCTCGAATAAGGCAATGTACCGATTATAGAATTCTTTTCTGGACATTGGGAGGAGATTATACTCAATCGCCCAAGGTACATGTAAGCTAATGCTTTTAAGTACCACAGGCACATTTGGAGCGGAAGCATGTATTTGGGTGGGATTACTTCACGCGCTGCTGCAGTATTTGGGTCCGTTTCCATCCTGCTTTCTGATCGATCTATTTCGATTTGCCTATCTTTTAGGCTTTTGTCGTTTACTGTGTCTCTCAGGGAGAGTTACAATGGCTCAGTTGACTCCGTTAGCTTACATACAAAAGGATCAACAATCATGTCGCAATGCTAAGTACGTTTACGCTAACTTTGTTCAATATCAGCCAGAGTACCACTAACCCGCGTCATCGCCTAGCCTGTAATAATGAGTACGGCAGTCGCACGTAGACATGGAGGTTAAGGAGACCTTGCACCAGTTCTTTCGGATGCACTAGGCATGATCCAAATATCCTTCAAGAGCGAAGTGCTTAAACTTACTTGAATAGGGAAACCACTCTGCTTCTGAAGCAGCGAAAAGTCGACATGGAAAGAGAGACAGCGAACGAAATATTGGAAAAGCAAAACAGAGGGAGACCCGTATACTCCGTGTATGCCGTTCCGAGTACTCGATATAGCACCTCAGAAGTAGGCCGGGTCCCTTGCCGTTTGGTAAAAGCAGAACAACAACGAACATGTTAGTCTACTTTTCTGACCCTTGAGAGCCACGAAAAGCTATAAGCAAATGAAAAGAAGCTAGAATCGCCGAATGGATAGAAGCAAAAGGTCGCTCGCAAAATACTGAAAACATAGGAGATAACAGGCGGCGTTCGAGGCATCCGGCCGTGTTGACGATGACTGACTGAAACGTTGACTGAGTATCTCAAGATAGGAGATACTTTGATACTTCGTACACTTTGTTTCAAATCTAATCTGCGTGCAGGACTTGGTCACTTGGAACAGGTTTCCGATGCTATGAGAAAAAATAAAAGAAAACAGCATAGCTCGGGAAGTACAATACCATGTAAATTTTTATTCCGTGTCCAACAGTAGGATGTGCAAAATCCAAATCTATCGTGATAACCAATAGTCAAGGTGTACTATAATTTAAATCTAAATTGACAGTTCGAAAGTGACACTTTTGATCAGACAGAGTTACTTGTTATCTGGTGTTGGGTGTGTATCGTTCCGTCAAAGGACCAGCAAACCTTACTGTTTTTTTGTAACCTTACAGAATCTGTAATGCTCCGCCATTCACATAGTGAAGAAGTGGAGTTAACCTGGTCGGGTCGGATAGGTTGACCCCTAGCAAGGCGAGGGTTGACGGAGGTGCTGCAGTTCACACGCGATGAAGGAGGTGGTAGAGAACACGAAGTCTCTCAAACGTGACTTCGCTCTGAGAATTTTAACTGTCGAATACGAATACTCAGAAATGCGCTGCTCTATTCCAGACCCAGAGAGCCGTTTGCTGGGTTGAAGGACTGTAGCTGATAACATTTTTTACAGACTTTTAGCATAAGGTTCTTATTATTAAAAAAGTGTTATCCGTTCTGTGATTAAAGTAGAAAGTATATAACACCGTAAAAAACATTTGCTTCGACAAAAATAGGTTTTGACTGAGATAACTAGTTAGTAGAGCTGGAGGAACCCACCAAGGCGCTATGAATCAATTTTTGAATTCATATATCCTTACCGTTGAAAAAATTGAAGCTACCTGGAAAACTAGGTTTACTCCAACGGTAAGCGTACAATTTTTTTTAAGTAACTTTTGTCCTAACTGAAAAATTTATTTAACGTTTTACTTTACTCTATTCTGTTCTACCATAAACATTCTGAGATTATTTTAAGCGGACACGAGACACTATTACTATGTCTGATCAAGAACTCTAAAATAATGTTTTAAAGCTTTTTTACGATATGTATGCATTTGTTTGGAATTTAAAAATACCGACTTCGGCCTATCTCAGTATTTCATTATATATATATATATATATATGGTAGACAATACACCAAATTTGCGTTTGTACGATTTTACCGGCGTAGTAAGTCGAAGCTTATTCTTAACCTCGAGATAAAACAATATAGAAATCATATTTTCAGGTTTTTTTCATGTACAGATCATCTCGGGCACAACTCGACCACAACCTAAATAACACGTCTATATGGAAAATGCACACACCACTTAGAAAACCTAAATATATCTATTATTCATTAGGTGTTAGATACGCCTTTTGACACAAGAATTGTCCTTTCTATGACAGGAGACCGCATGACTCCGCTTAACAAACGCCGTAAATCTGTTTCTCACAAGTAACGAATACGTACTACTTTGCACTGATATGATGAACTGTCCGCGTTGTGTTCGTGTTTAAAGAAAAAAATTCCCTTGGAAAAAAACGGGTGCTTACCATTCGGATAAATGTCGGATCCCGTATGTTGTATGAATCAATTTTTTGATACCTATTCTTATGTGACACATCTGTTAACAGCATGTGGGTGATAGATATCATAAATCATCAGCTCATAGATATCATAAATATAACGATATTCCATGACATGGACAGCACATGTTTGTAACATTTACATGTTAGTAGCCTTCATCACAAGACAGTCGCTTTCTCAACTCAAGGTTCTCAGCGTGGAGATCAATAGCAGTTATAATAATGTATTATTATACGCATAAAATGATTATATTGGGGTGAGCAATTTCGCCTATTATAATGTAATCTTCAGGTCAAAGGTACGTTATCTATTTGTCCACATTCTCTGCCTGCGTCGGCCCAGCGTTGATTTTATGTTAATTTTCATCTGTCCTGTTACGGCAAATCCATGGGATGGACCCGACGTTCGGGATTGATCTTGGGTTTCTTTTAACCAATCCGTTGACGCCAAATTAACCAGATTTATCGCATTGTAACTGTCTATAGGACACGACTGCCTCCACCTACCTAGCATTGGCTCGAGGATCAGATTCTGTATATCGTCTGTATTACACAAATAGTGGTGTACATCATAAAATACTCATGTAATCGTTGGCTTAGGTTATTCTCATGCAATAATGTCATGCAGCTAGCTATTTCATCGTAACTATGGAACTGATCATAGATAGAGTAGACATAGGGGTCGTATAGTTGTCCGCGGAAAGCAAACCCTACCTATATTATTATCCTATTATATTTAGTTTGTCTGTCGCATCAACGCAATTTGGCTCCTGAACGTTGTATCGGGTTGTCGGTTTATGAGCGAATACTGCAGTAAGCTAAACGTGGCTTTGTTCTTTGGCCATCTCGTTCACCCCCTGCCAAAACGCGATAAGGCAGTATCCGCTGTAGCTGTAAATACGTATATAGTGTGTTGGTGATTAATAAAACTCCATCCACACGCATACGATGCTTTGATGTACGTCTGGTATATACTCGATCCTTCTTCTATGAAGAGGAATCGCTTATTTATAGACCTAACGTCGGCCATACCATCACAGTGTTTTCCTTTCGTCTGCGTTATTGTATTTTACCCTATTTACGTGGCGAAGGCGCTTCAACAATATTATGCTTTGCGTCGTACTCTTTCGTCCTGTGTTTCCACTGTACAAGCATTTCTGTATCGGTAGACAATCATCTCTTAAAACCATAATCGTCCCTGCCACTGGCGCTGTTATGATGATGAAATGAAACGTAAGCATCGTCATTTCTTCGATCCTGTTGTCATGCCACAACCATGGCCGGATTCCCGGGAACTTCTTTGAGCGGACGAATTGCTGCGCAAATAAGACCCTAGGATTCTAGAGGGAATGCAGGAGCTAACGGTTAAGTTGTTCTAGCGGTCCCCAGATCAATGGACCACTCGCCCGCTAGGACAACTGCGGGACTCGCGTGTCCTTATGCTGTACAATATATACTTTGATTTCATATATATATATATATTGAAAGATCCCCGGGATAGGCGAGAAAAGCGACTTAGAAGTCGAACTGAAAGTTGGTGACGTGAGAAGGAACGTCTGAAGCCTAAGGGTCTCGCCTTTCGCTGTGTGCTCCTGTCGCCGGCCGGTTAGTAGCAGGGTCAGTTCAACTGGGCATCGCTGGAGCGGGGGCCTTAGCTCCCAACGAAGCTCCGTGTGAGAGAGAGTCACATTAGAGAGGGTCGCAAGATTCAGTAGATGGGCCTCTGCTAGCAGCTCCCCCTAGCGGCGTCCGATATTGGAGGAGCCAGAGCAGGCACGGGCCAGCACGTGATCGACTCGATAGTCAGTGAACGCCACCCTGGTAGGCAGGATGCACGATGCGTGCTCCTCTCGAGATTTTGATTATGGTCGCAAGTGTTCTCGCACCGCTTGGACAGGGTGAGTTAGCTAACAGAAATATAGCACCATTTGTTAAGCTACCTATATCAGCTTAGTGTAATTATGTTATGTGAGAATTCAGTACCTAAACAAGAGATCACTGTCTGTTTCTTAAGCGACGTAACGAAACTGCCGTGTGTGGGTGGAAGAAAAGCTGCAGTGATGCGTCGATCAACAGATTTTTAAGCAATACAACAACGAAGATACACATCAGCCTGAAATTGAGTGATATAGTTGCCATGTCATGCATTGTCAATACCAATTAACACTTCGGAGGCAGAAGTGATTTACGAGCTATGTGTCATGCCAAGCAGGATAAACGCGTTGTCAAATACGTTGGCAGCTTCAGATCAGTTATCACTAAAAGTTAGCAAAGCTTGTTACCAGCCATAACAACTAGACCGGTACGTCATAGCTAATTGACGGCGTAAACGATTAACATTAGTACTACTAGTAATAGTAGCACTCTTTATGCCGTAAATTTGCAAAAATCAAAGCAAAATCGAAATGAGCGACAAACATCTGCCCCAGGGGTTTTTGGTTCCGCTTGACTGTTTTTCGGCAACACGACAAATTGCTACTTGTCGTTTTGTAGTAAGTACTGCTTGTGTTACGTGGTTATTTTATGAATGAAATTTTCATGATCTCTGTAACAGATAACATCGTCCATTCTACGAGGTGATCGCTCTTACTGGTAAATAGGTGTGTGGGCTAGCGAGTATCCATGGATTTACTCCAATGGAGCGGGAGTTCTTCGCGTACTTTTATCCGTGGGCGTCTGCTCTATTGTATTGTAACGTAAGCCCAAGTACCGGACGCCTAAAGCAGCTTAAGCAGCGGACGTAAAAACACGAAGAACAGCACTGTATGATAATTATGTAGGCAATGGCTTCGTATACGATAGTTGAACTTAGCGCGTAGAGCCAAATGCTTTGTTGTTTATGTATTAATTACACTGCTACTAGTTAGACCGGCAGATGTCGTTCATCAAACATTGCAATAGGAAGACGATCCTATTAATAAGATCGTTGTCTTAGGTCGGGGGTAAAAACTACTCAAGAAGATACATGTTAACACACAGCAATAGCCGAAAATAAGACTCGATTTTTTTTTGTTTGCAAAGCAGAGCTCTGGACGCACGAAACGTTATCTTACCAGCCATGACAATTAAAGCTTCTTGACTGTGTATGATGCCGAAGTAAAGTTCGGCACACGCCAAGATTCTCGATATTTTTATATACAACCAATAGGAAAATCCGCATATTTTTGGTAGCACGAAAAAAGATGGTTAAGTTAATGAGTTGTTCAACTCGAGAAAGGGATTTGCATCAACTAAGTTAGTCTATTGTGCATATATGCTATCAGGTATACATTGTTAGCATTGCACGACTATATATACAGGAGCTATAAATAATGAGTTTATCGCACAGTAAAAAGCATGCAGCCGTCTACGATTGCCAACCTGCTGCCGCTTACACGTTGATCATAGGAGACTTTTTAATATCATTAGCGGTAGATACAGCTTTTGTATGTCTAAGCGTCATATACTTATTACTGTATATAAAAGCATTCGCAATTCTATAAAGAGAAAAACAAACTTCGACACTAAATATTGTTTTGAGTAGAAATATTAGGTATGCAAATTGAGTGATTCTATGGTCATAACTCTAGATAATAGGTATAGCAAAAAAAAAAAAACATTGAGCTTTGGCAAATCGTGGGCCGTTCCGCTGTATGTATTTATTCAGATGTTTCTTACTTGTTAGTATTCAGGGGAGAAAACGACCTTTCGGATTTTATCTTCGCACAGACATGATTGATTTTTTTAGAATCACGTCCATTATATGGGTGCAGTTTCTCCGTTGCTGAACTAATCCATGGAATGAATGTTAGAATAACCGCATACGTATTTCGAACAAGTTGGAAAGCTATTCTATTAAGGCTCAAGGCAAATCGGTGTGTGCAAATACATGGAGCGCCTTGGAAGAAATAGGCCAGACCAGAAATTATACATAATATACATTAGGAACACGCAAGCAATATTAATAATAAACGATGGCTTTTGCCAGGAAATCGTCGTGATAAAAAAAAAATGGGGAAAATTGGGATATCTTAGGAAACTCACAGAGAGGTTTAAACGTGCGACAAAGCTAGCGTCTTAAGCGATAACAGTATAGTAGTGGGTGAAACTGTTCCAGGATCGATGAACATAGTAGAAAATTTAGGGCTAAAAATAGGAAAAAGCTTTGAGTAAAAAATGTCTTTCCTACTCTACATTTATTTGTACGTAAAACAAACTTCTCAACAACCTTTAATATAGCAAGCTACTATATAATGCTGCCGTATCCCCACTTGACGCGTCTAATATTCATTTGTCACTATAAACAGTCATGGTAGAGGAACCTAAATGAAGCAGAGAAGAAGGACCATTAATTTAATTATGATAAAGAAGCGATTTTTTGTTAAAGTAAGCAAGTTGGTGATAGAGATTTAACCCCACGGTTTCGTAAAAGACACATTCGATATTTCGAGGATTTTAAATACTGAAAAGGGCGAGACACTGATCAATCTGGAAAAAAAATCCCAAGTTTTGGGAAGTTGATAATCTTGGCATAGACATTCGAAATGGAAATTTTGAGTTAGGACCGTAAAAAGGGTCCAAGATCATAGGACCTATACGTACAGAGCACACTCTGATGGCTATAACAAGATTTTGATAAAGTGATCTACTAACTAAGAAGCACACGTGAAACTGATAGAACTGCTGAGAAATACGGGAGAGAAACGAAAGAAATTTTGCATACGGCACGTAAGATTTGAAGTTCTCTAGTTTTATAGCTGCGATAACCTTGTGCATAAAAGTAAATAAATGACACGAAACTATTTTAACAGTTTGACTTTTATCATTGGCCTCATTGTGATATTGTGTTGTTAATCTGAATACGCCAAGTGTTTAAGGACCACCAAAAAAGATGAATAGATGAGACTAGAAAAAAATGTGAGGGCCAAACAGGAGTGAGAAACTTTAGGCTGTGGAAAGATAACGATTACCCGAAGAAGACCTTGAAAGGGGGCCGCCCCATAGGAAATTCTTAAGCAAATGGTTTCAGCGTAGATGGAAGCCGAGTGAGCAAGCTCAGTCCCTGAACGTTATTTGTGGCAAGAACTGCTGGAATAATTCAGGAAAGCGGTGGCCTTTAGGGGGAACTGCTAGCTTTTTCTTAATATCAACTGCAAGTCGTAGGAATTAGTAAACGTTAGGTATAATTGAAAAATTAACGTCAGCCAGTTAGGTCTGATTGCTTTCTGATTTTTGTCTGTCAGTACGTGGTACCGCTCTGGTAATGAAAGCCAGTTCGTGGTCAATTTGGCCATATTGATGAATACTCAAATCACAGCGTTACCACGGACATCTTGCGTTTCAATATCGTCGGCGTAATATATAAGCCGTCGTTCAATATAATATAAAGCCGTCTAAGGGGAGTAGCCATGGACCGTTGCTGTCGTACGGTTCAATCGTAACGTGTCTGCCTTCTAACCTCAAAGACACGTGATAATATAGGTTCGAAACCGAGCGCAGACACATTTAACTTCGAACTAAAAAAAGCCGAACCCGTCGAACACAAAACTCGAAGGATTCATTCATTTAGTCCTTGCACAAGCAGGCATAATGGGAAAAATGGTATTGAAACAGGGTGATTATGCATATTTCGACTATTTTTGTAGGGCAGAAGATATACGCAAAACGTGATGACACCAGAGAGATCAGCACAGTTGCTTTTTTTGTATTTGGTCTCGCAGCTAGCATGAAGTGAAACTATTAGAATGGGCCCATTGAGGAAGGAAGAGAGGGACAGAGAAATTCAATGGGGTCAAACTAACGGGAAGGTAAGTGCGTGACTTAGCGGCTGCGTTAGGATGTGTAAGTAGATCTCAATGACGGGGAACTGCAAGGAAGAAGAAATTCTACTGATTTCAGCCGAAATAGCGTGAACTGGCGAGATGATGGCAAGAAAGAAGGGATGCGGGTGCATCCGCAAAAGGAACAAATAAGACGCAGCTTTTGTTGCATAGAAAATGCTATTCAGACATGTTGGCAAAGTGTATTTGTGTTAAAAATTATTATGTTATTGCACGAAACGGTCACTAATAAAAAGTTCTTCAATGATGTTTATTTACACACATCGTATTTTCCTGCTTCTGATCTTGACAGAGCATAAATCGGCATTTACGATAATGTAATTAAGTTGATTGTAGCTCTATTGGCAGGTTGGCGTCATGATAAGAATTGATGGCAGACCTTTAGACGCAGTCAGTGGTCATTATGTACTAACTCTAACACTGCAACGCGAATCGATAATTGTATGTTATCCGGTTTGTATAGTTCAGTGGATTAATCAGCTCAGATCTGATCGCCCCCCTAATTAATTTCTAATACGAAAAGAATATCTCAACAACAATTAGATCTATATATGTGTATATATTTATCTTTCAATTTTCACGCTTCTTCTGATAGCGCTTGCTGCTGTCATGAAAACAGCAGGACGTCTTTCGCTCCTGTTCAGCGTAGCAAAAGTAACACCACCTCTCACGCTTTGGCACAGTGTTTCCCTTTAAAAACTACGTTTAATGATCTGACTGAATTTTCTTCGAGCAGTTAGCGTTAAACATCTAAGTATCATGAGCTTATTGCTTAAGCATAAATGTCCAGTCATATTGTTAATTGTCAGGCAATACTAACCGCCCCTGTCGATACCGTTTTTTCGTGCGTATAGAAGTTGTGTATCGAGCGCGTATTTATTTCTTCATTGGCCGTTGATAGTACGTAGAACGTAGAATAATCATCTTGCGCTTGTATAATGAGAGGGCTACGACGAAGAAGAGGCGGAACGGGATCGCTGGCTGGTACCGCTGTGTCTCCTGCGGCTTCGATCGCTCCCAGCAGGATTCAGGATGACAGGAAATTGGAGAGGGCGATTCGGACAGGGAGTTGCTCGATTGCTTTAAGAATGGGGACAAAAGAGATTTAGCTTCTTTTTTCTAGAACGTTCCACATATCTACGGCAGTAGCGGTAACATCAGCGTGTACTCGAAGCATTCGGTCGCCCTACAACTGCTTGTTAAGTCAGTAAGCGTTGGTTAATTTGAGCTCATGAAGCGCCAGCGATAGCCCCGGACCAATGCTGGCTGATAGCACGACTACGGCCGACGAACAACACCTTATGGACTCGACTTTTCGGGTCCCCCGAATCGAACTCCTTAATAGTGAGAGTGCACGCTGGTGAAGCTGCGGTAGGCCTGTGAGCGGTGCCAAATGTGGAACCTGCCTTAATCGAATTCTGATAAAGAAAGTAAAAAAACGGTGTTCCGTTTTTCGAACCAAGCGTCGCGGAAAGCTTTTCTTCCTTTATTATACGTCTACACGAAACACGGCATAAATTGTAGTATTTCAGTTTGAAAACCACTGCCGTACTTATGTGACAGTTGCGATTATTTGTTAGCGGCGTTAAGCCTTATTCTAGGACAATTAAGTGTCACAATTACTAAATACAGTGCAATTGAACCTAGAATAACATTATCAGTCATTATGATATTTGGTGAACTTCGACCTTCGAGTTTCTGACAAGTCCCCTGACTAACTTACTTGCAAACCAGCTTAAAACATAACATTAAATAAACATTTTGGGCATTACTCCATCGTGTTCACTATATGCCCTTCTCTTTGCATCTTCATCTCTATTCCGAATGTGCCATCGAACCTCGAATTGACGAACAAAAATCGTATCACAGAACCCAGTCGATTGAGTTTCTTTTACATTAATCTAATAGAACACTCAGATATTTCCTCTTTATAAAATGGCTACGTAGGCTACGTAGACGAAGGCTACGTAGAACGTTTGTTGGACCACTTATTTTATATAACTTCTGCGTACAACGGAATCACACGCCGCTGGAACCTTCTTTGGCGTCTTGCCTAAACACGTCACGAGACTTAAACGAGACGCAAACTAACAACGAACTCTAGCCTACAACTGATTTTGGTATGTAACCACCGTAAGGTGGTTACATATCAAAATCAGTTGACTGAAAAAAATGACAGACCTCGTCAACTCGACGTATATGTTTAGCAAGCTCTGCATATATAACGGACTTCGCTTCCTTAACCGTAAACCCCGTTGAGCTCCATTGACCGTTTACCCCGTTGAGTCTGTGACATGGGATTTTCGTCTGAAAAAAATTGGTGGTGGTACAGAAGTATCATTTTTCAATTAAGCCAAAAATTGAGTTGTTTTTTTTTTTTTATACAGACGTACGTCTGTCTACGCTACCTAAAGCTGCGCACTCACTGTGGACATAATGAAGCATGTGAAACAGGCTGCGACTAATAGATATATATTATTCAAATATTTTCAATTGCGACTGAAAGATACAATATTAGACATAGTTACGTTGTACATCGTCGTTTGTGTTATATATATACAGTGACCTAGATTTTCACGTAACATATGAGCAGGTAAAGCGCCTTTGTGACACTCGAATCGATCAATATTTATCGCATTTACAAACAATCAACAATCAAAACCATGTTTTCGGTCGACTCCTTCCTCCACTTGCTATAACCTATACGATACGATGCGTACACTCAATATCTAACCCGATATATGCCGAATTATAAATCAATACGAAGTCACTCATTGAGGCACGGACACCCACAGGTACAATAATAAGCGGTGTTGCAGAGCAGCGGCAGTGCGCATTCGCTGTAGAGCGCCCCCCGAATCTGGCAAGGTGTTTTGTTTTTTCTGTTCACCTTTCTGTACGAGATGAGAAAAATCGCGCCTCAGCAAAAACCTCGTTCGTTTTTCTCGTCTCTTTTCCCTTTTTTATCTTCTTTCACTTACCTTTTCCTTTCTCGGTTATACGTCAGAGGATCTCTCCGGACGTACGGGACAGTACAAAGAAGAAAAACGGGCCAGACGCGTACGTATTTACGAGATGGACGATGGTACGGCCCGAGAAGCAAGGATCTTTCTCGCGATGTTTCTTTTTTCTGCGTGTACATCCTGAGTTCTCGCTGCTAAAGGCTGTAACCGCGCAAGTGGTAGAGATATTTAGTAGGACCACGTAACGTCCTATCTGTGTTTGTAAGCTGGAACAAATGCCGCCAAACGCCTGCTCTGTTTGAATGACCTAGCAGTTCTTCTTGGTACCGAGTGCGTTTGGAGAAGTGATTTGCTTGGCTGAGGAGGCTGCGAATACTGAATAGCGCTGGGGCTCTATGAACTTGAAGAAGTGCAGGGAAGTGTCTCATAAATTCTCTCTTTTTTTCTGATATTCATATAGGTGCGCAAGTACGGGTGAAAATACTGCATATGGTCTACAAAGGGTAGGATATATTTTCCCGATATGAATCTCGTTGAGGGAGACGCTCGCGATTGTAGTCATAGCTGTGCACGCGTACTCAGACATCGACCTTTTTACCAATCACTGGTCTATTCGGCTTGCCATAGGAATCTTAGAAATGGTCTTGGCCAAATGCTGCGTATCATGTTTGAGGTGTGAAGTCATATCAGAGAGACCCTTAGGTATTAGTGTAGAATTTCAACTGCACAAGAAGTTATATCAAGAAGTTCCCAACTCTATACTGACGTATAGAAGTATGATAAGATTCCACATGACCATACAATCTGAGCCACATATAATTTATAACATAGGCCAACGACTTCTTTTTCATAACTAGATTACTCAACTAGAAATAACTCCCATGCTTGCAATCTCCTACAGTTAAGTTTTTCTCTCTCGCGAGGTTTAGGCGTCTATAATTTACGTTCATTAATCGGTCTTGCATTTGTTGCTCCTGTTTATTTATTTACAAACCTATTTTCTTCGATAATTCAATGTATCATCGTTACTCTTCACTGTTTGCTATCACAGCGAGCTGACGCAGTCCTGGAGACTGTTGGAATCTAGTTTGCCTTCAAATCCGCCTTCAGTATAGGTAAATGCTGTATTC
Source organism: Varroa destructor (assembly GCF_002443255.2). NCBI lineage: Eukaryota > Metazoa > Arthropoda > Arachnida > Mesostigmata > Varroidae > Varroa > Varroa destructor. The sequence continues at coordinate 16,072,978 of NW_019211454.1, read as the reverse complement.
ACCCAAGAAGAATACCGTCCACTTTCACATTATGCTATGCTGACTACCTACGGCAACAGAAGACTCGGAAGTTGGTGTGGCGACGCCGAAAACCTCGTCGTTCGCAAGGGGAAATTTCTATCGGGTGTTGCAGGCCCAACATATTACTATGGAGGTATGTGTAGGCCGCCTATCCTGATAGGTCGAAGCGGCGTGCATATACATGCTACATGATGGCAAAAAAACACTGAGTTGGGAAGCGCTGCTTTTCTCTTTATCCTACTGTATAGTGGTATATCAAGCATACATAGGCCATGCAGGTACTGCTAATCGATATTCGAGTTAAATGAATTTAACGATAGGAGCCCTTTGAATATAACAACAGGATAGATCGCCGATCGTCGACATTGAGTTGTATGTCTTAACATAAAAAAATTCTCAGACGAAATTTCCGTTTGCTTTGGTTATCACAGGCTATAGATTCGGTTGCATTATCTGTTTTACAATTTTTTACAGCACTGCTAAAAGTGGCAATCTTTAACAGACGGTTATTAAAAAAAAACCGAGCGTTGCAGTCTATATGATGATGAATTATATTTCCACACGATTTCAACGTTTCTAAGATTATTCTGGGATCTAAGCACATGAGCGACCTTTCGCATGCGTACGAAGTCATTATCGTAGGCCTTCAACAGCTTTCGTCTGTCTGAACTGCAACTGGACCGTATCTTCAAAGTATTTCTATTTTAGGCAGTAACAGTAGCACCGGGTAGCTGACAAGTCAAGGACACAAACGCGACGCATCACATTTGCATACTGGCATGTGTGCTTAGCCACGCTACATATTTAGTTATGAGCCGTTGTTCTTTCAGGGTTCGATAATATCAAAACCTACAGGTTTTTAGGCCATGTGCTTAGGTTGAAACTATTTTTGTTCTAGGTCTATAGCTGCCACCGTATGCTCATAGTCGAGAATAAAAAATGATGCGTGTGAATCAGGTTTATGTACCGCACGTTAGGAGATGCTGCGACGTTTTAAATCAACCGTTAATCGTCTGCTAATAAAAATATTTTTTTCAACACAAAGTACATTGACTATTGAAACAGATGTTCACTATTAGAAATAAAAATTAACTGTCTTTCCGCTTATGCCATATAATATGTGTATCTAACATTATGTGTGTATAACAAAGTTTTCTCTCGTAACACCTATTTACAACACTATCATATATACTACCGTAGCAAATGGTGTAAGATTCTATTTCGATTTGTCCCGCAAAGTTGCTAGTTTTATGTTGGTTTATGTTTTGCCTTTTAGGCCCCTTCTCCTAAGGTGTTCTGTCAATACAAGATACTACTGCTCGGATCTGCTAAATCCAATCGTGGATATTTACCTGAAACCCTCCCATATCTGATGCCTGTCAGCACAGGTGTATTTTATATGCTAGCAGTTATTTAAAATTGACAGTCGCGAAATTTCTACAACAGGAATTGAATTGGTAATACCAGACAGGCGGAAAACACATTTCCATGTTGGTCCGAGGACAGCTTCGATCGCTCAGTTTCACGACGACCGGATACAACAAATACAATGATAACTGGCTTTGTCGCCGTTGTGGCAAACATGGCCAAGATGCCAATGAGCGTAACGGCTGCAACATTTGAAATGAGGGCAACAGCCACAGGCTCCCTCCAACGTCTTAAGCAGTTGCAGTAACAACAACAGCAGACGATATGATAAGGACCTGACGAAATGGAATCATCGTGGTCTGCCACCAACTAGAGCCTGCCTGCACGCCGAAGGCTCAATCCGGCCCCGAGCCGTACAAAACGTACGGCGACGCCGCCGCAACAGCCGGCAGTGATGATGGCACCGAGGACTCCAAGAGAAGGTGACAATTTGTGCAGATGTTCCTGCGGATGGAAACGAGTAGTGCAGAAGCCGAGCTCTTCTCAGCACTGGACCAGTCTCAGTTTTTCTTTCACATTCAACCTAGATAAAAGGAACAAAAGCTGGAAGTCTGTTTGTCAGCAGCGGGCGGGGGACAGCCGGGCAGGGGCACTTTTGCTATGGAGGGGAGTATGCGGGGTATCCCGTTTTTCGAAGAACGGGAGCAACCAGAACTGAAACGAACGACAACGATAGCAACTGTAGCGTGAAAGTAGCGCGTTACTGATGGAGGTGTTATGACGGAAAATTTCTCAATCTCTGAGAATACTGTCGCGGAGCAAATCCCTTGACAGCTAACAGATTCAGGGCACTGGCAGCATCAATAGAAGAATCAACAGCCGAGCATCGGCGAAACGAGTCCTAGTTTAGAGTATGACGACGCTGGTATACAAAACCGAAGCTCTTTTAGATTTCACGCAGTCATTAGTTGGCCAGTATAGGCCGATGTAAAATCAGCTGTCAGCATACCACGCCAACACCCGAGACGATCACTGCTGAAAGAAATTCGAGTCCTCTAACTACATTTGTATATTCGGCATTCTATCGGGCCTCACTCGTTACGCTGCTTTATTACGGTGTGGATATCTCCACTAAATTTCCCACACATGAGATAGATGGCATCGTTCGTCCTAGATTACCTTGAAATCGAAACGTTCCCAAGAGAATCATAGGCAGCGCACTGTTGATGTGACTTAACTTGATAAAATCAGTTGACTTAGTAGCATATGTCAAAAAGTGCTTGAAAAAAGAGAATTTCCGCAAAACAACAAAGGATGATTTTTACAAACCTGTGTTCGATAGGCGTGAGATAATTTGACCTGTGGCATGATGATCTACTACTAAAAATTACATAACAGACAGAAAGCGTATTGCATGCTCTAAGAAATCTACCTACATTTGACGATTCATCCCATGCGTATAATGCTCCTATACAAAAGGCCCAATTTTTCTGCAATAAAAGCCTCAAGTGTTTTCCCACGGTCGTCTAGTTTCCTGCAAGAATAGTTAATCCATTTAACAGGACGTCCAATCGAAGCGACGAATGAACTTGGTTGATGATGCTGAACTTCGCTCCCAATATACTCGTGACGCATGGTAACGTGTCCCAAATGCCGATCTGAAAAATTTGTAAAAGTTACTAGCGGGAACAGGTGTCTGCATGATGCAACAATTCGGCAAGAAACTTGTCGATGCCAACAGAATACACAATGTCTGCATCCTCTTGAAATGCCAGATGCTTAACACAATCATAGGGCTAACGCTGGGCATCAACCTGCCATATATTAGACAATTGCGGCCCTTCTGAGCTCTACTTAAAACTACTTCGAAATGTTGTTGTTTCTGCCAGCTGCCTTCAAAGTGCTTGGAAAGATGAATTTGCTTAAACTATTTGCTCAACAGGCTTGCTCACACAAACAGCCTGACGGGGGGTGATAATCCGCCAAATTAAGATATTTACATTTTTCTATGCACTTAAGCCAGTGCAAGTACTTTTACTCATAATATCATAATTAGATGACGAAGAAAAATACGTTCTTATCAAGAGGCATACTTTGTTTGCTGCTGTTGTTATGTATATTATTCAAACTTATTATCCCATATATACAACTTTGCCACAGGGACGACCCAGAAAGCAAACGAGACGAAGACAAGCGCAGCTAATATCCAAAGTTATAGCAAAAGTAGCTGGCGTAATATTCCAATGAACATGAATACAACCACGCTCACTATATCGTCGACTGGGGCCGTTCCTGCAGCGGTTAGCAGTATCAGCAACGACGAGGTTAGACGAAAAAGAACACCACGGACGGCTAAGTGGTGAACGCAAGAAACGAGAGCAACGAAAGGCGAACACACACAGGGTAGGTTAGGACTTTCTCGAGAAAGGAGGGGTCAAAAAAGGTTACGGACAGGCGTTCGAAGGAGGGGCTTTACCGAGCCCGTGTCACGTCGAGCCTCGCTGCAAAGAGGGTCTACAGAGCCGCTCGTTGCAGCCCCGCTTTTTCCCACATGGTTGTGGACAAAGAAACAGAACCTGTACCAGGCACACCAGTAGCAGTAACATTGCCTCTAATTAATACACTCGCTTCTTTTGCTGCTGCTGCTGCCTGGACCCTGCCACCAGCTTCGTACCGTCGCCTGCCGCTGACTACCTTGTGATATGTGCTATTAGCTTGACCTACTCAGCACAATGTAGTATGTACCAATAAGGGAGCTGATGACCAGTTATGGGGATTGTCCATAGGGCACCGGGCCGACATACGTCGATGCGATCTACACGATTGCAATCACACACATCGATGAAAATGACACATGCAAGTTATATATGTACTTGCATGGATGGCGTATGTGTTACGTTTCCCTAGGTATCTGCATGGCCTAGAACAAACTATAAGGACTGTCGTCTTTTTCCTTTTGCCGAAGGCCGACCGTGTAGAATACGCCATCATCGACATCAGGCTGATAGATACGTAAACACCAGTAAATGCCAGTATGTCGGCCGGTAAATCAGGTCTTATTCGATTGCCTAATTTAAGGCTTATTTAGTGAGATGCCTAGATACATCAAACGAATCGCCAGCTATGGGGAGACAGCTCTCAACGACTGCATTGATTCGGCATATTAACGTAATATATTTACGTGTACAGGTTAGGGCCTAAATGGCAGAACTTTAGGTGGTACTAGTAGTAACCATTTTCTATGAACGACACCTGCTATCCAGCTTCCTTCATAATAATCATTGACTGAATTGTTTTCGTGGTTGGAGCAGCAGATGTTTATGGGTGTGATCAAAGCTTTTACAATGAGTCGTTACGATCAATCAATGGACAATTCGATCTCAAACACATGCATATATCCCATGAAAGCGTTCTGAGCTATGGTTGGTAGAAATAAAGGCTGAATGCGGCCACAGTGCAGTCAATTCCACGCACTAACCCATTTGCACGGGACACTTAATGAGGAGCTCTAGATTCCTTTAGGCTGGGTAAACCGGGCATAGACGTAAACGTTCATTTTAACTGAAAAAAAACTACTGTTTGAAACAATGCTTAATTACGATAGAGCGAAGTGATTAGCTGAGGCTGGCGAGCGATTGTGCAGATAAGCTGGTAGAAAAAACTCACTTATTTTTTTCCTCTCTTATTTTTCCCTCCTTTTTTTTGTCGTCCTTCCTTACTACTGATGGCAGTGGCTGTATTACCATTTTTTGGTTATAGCACATTTATTCAACTTACTGAAAAGAAAGAGTCGAAAGTACTTTCTCCATCAAAGGACGTCCTCGAGAAAAATTTTTGAGAGACCTCGAGAAAAACGAAACAATTTTAGAAGATAGATAGAGGGTATATTAATCCGGACGTCAAAACCGAGTCGGACAGACGAATAGAATAGGAGATCGCTGACGATGTTAGTGAGTACCTCGGCCATATCGCTCTTTACACTTCTTTCAGCAAGTAAACGTAAATTTCAGTAAATGCATTGTGTGGTTATCAGATTATATCAGTCGAGAGCTTGCAAGAGCTTGTTTAAATTATCTGATTACGATTACTGTTAAAGCTAATAGTCGCTCGACCACGAGAACGCTAACAAAGCGGACAGCATGCGCTTGATGAAAGCTATCATCAGCTTCTCGGCTTCATTGCTTTTCCACGCATCTGCACCAGTTCATCAATTAGTCATCATCGTCTATCGTATCAAGTGGATTATTCTGCTTTGCACTGGCGAGTCTTTCGGGTACATGATGATTGTAGTGGTAGTGACGAACAGCCTATAGACCCCCAGGTCACGTATATCTAAGATGCTAAAAGTTTAAACTTTTAAGTTTACTTACTACTTCCCAGCCTATCTAGAAATCATACCACAAATACGAAAAATACCTATTCGATGCGAATAGTCTGTCCTATCGAAATCGTAAGCTATGTAAAAATTATGTGCGAGTAACTTCAGAAGGCAGTGTGATCTGGGTGGCTACTGAACATGTCTAAGTGGATTGCCATGGTACCTATGAATATACGGCCATTGGTGGTTCAAGCTTTTCGTTTAGCGGATCGTTGCTATGGCATATTTTTACCACACCGCTTCAAGTTCCGCCGTGGAAAAGGTCGGATAAATACAGCACTACCCGTCTAAAATAATGTCTGGCAAAAAAATAACATGAAAAGACACGTGCCTCACCTTATCGAACTTAAAGAACATGCAAAGTTCTATACGGTACTTCCCAATACTGCTGTACTAGGCTTGCTTAGTCAGAAGCGCTATACTGCAAAAAGTGACCGATCGCAGCTACCGCTTTGGCAGGTTCAAAGTCATCCGGTGATTCCATGAATCAGACTTGTATATTTTCCTGAAAGGAAGATAAGAAAATGTGATATAATTCCATTTCCTCTTTCTTGCTAGCATATTGCCTGTTACCTCTCATTTGCAGACGATACATGTTAATGTTAGTTGTCAAGCAAGTGTACAAAAAAAAAAAAAAAAATGAAGTGAAGCATAAGACGACGAAAAGCGTCTAAAAGGGCGAACACAGAATTGAACGCAGTTACAGGGATGATTAGTTGGTTGTTAGCCTGAGCAAACTATATAGTCGTTATCGCAGGTTTGAGGCTTAACTGCCCGCCAAAGCTGAAACTAAAGGCCGTTTCTGTGATGTTGGCCAACAACATACATTCAGTCAGCGGGCATATGACATGCTTTACTACGGTATACTGCGATGCACGTCGAATAAGCAGACGTCGCCCAGTGATGATGCTGATGTTGATCAAGCTGAGGATGATGATTTTTGATGGTACTTGGGCTTAATGGAACATGCGGCGCTCGCATGGTTTATAACGTTTAGCGTATGAAGGGTCAGCAGAATTCTAGTATCCAAAGCAAGCAAATAGAACAGAATTCTGTTATGCTAGCGGTATCATATAACACAAGCGTTTGCTACAAGAAAGGAAAAAAACAATACATTTTTTCAAGCTTAATCCAATGTTAATATATTGTTATCGTTTCCATTAACGCTTACTTCGGTGGTGCCAGCATCGCCGTCATGTTTCTTTTACCTCTATTACGTTGTACCAAGCGCGTTTATTAGTTATAATAGTTAAAAAAAAAAAAAAAAAAAGATACGTTTTTTTACTTTCATTTATTACTGGAAAGCAGTTGTTGCAATAAAAAGTGTCGCAACTTCCTTCTTTCCATTGAGGTAGCATTCTAAACGTTTTTTTTTTTTTAATGAAACGTTATGTTAAAAGTACGTGAACGTGCAATAATCAGAAGAAATATTCACTATTTATAAAACACACTCACTAACACACGCGATTGACGCTAACCGAAAAAATCGTCACGCGGTCAGCAATGATTTTTCCGATTAATATGTATCCAGCTTAGCTGTGGTTCCAGATTGCCCTGACGGCACATTTCTGTGTTAAAGTAAACTCTGGTGCTATATCCGCTTAATATCCGGTAATAGTATACATAGAAATCGTTGTACTTAACGTTGTAGTCTTTAGAAAAGGAAGAAAGCGTAATTTTTGGAAGTAAAATATTTGAAAACTGCGTATACAAAGGTTTATTTGTACACATATACATATGTACAACTGAACCTTTTTATACATATACATACATATATACATGTATATATATATACATATAGGTATATATATAAACTTTGTTGTAAGTTCTTATGCGTCTCAGAGAAAAAAAGTGAACCCTTACTCGACTCATGGACGTGTACCATAATCTCCGCTAAGCAAAGATGTATCATCATTAGGGAAATTATAATCCACCGACTTCTTTAATTTCGTCGGCTTCTCCTTTGACTAGATCCTCTCAGTACCATGCATGCACATTCATCCACTGTCCGCTTTCGAATTTTCTGCAGAGCCCCTTTAGTTTAGTTCTTGCCAGTCTCTCGGGCAGCCTGACTACTCATCTTGGTGACCAACTCACCCTAGCCTTGGGGAGAACCTTATCCCCAGTAGGCCTTCAACCACCATTGCAACCTCCTGTGTTGTCCGGACAAAAAGGAGCCTGACCAGAGGGATCGCGCGCCTACTCAGACCCTTGGGTTCTACGTCTGGTTGGCTCCCCAAACTACTGGCTCGTTTGTACAGTCTGTTCTTCACTGGCAGCTACAGCCATCTCCCGTCACCCCCAGGAAGCAATCACCAAGGAACCACCTCCGTGAGGCCTCCTCAACTCAGAAAAGGCCAAGTTCTCTCTTTTGTTTTGCCATTCGCGGGTGCTCGACACGCAGCTGGGAAAACAGGCGGACGGCCAACACTGCAACACAAAAGATGAGAGCATAAGATTTACGACCAGGGTGGCTTGCCATCCGCTGGTCAGCCAGTTAGGTGACCGTGTCTGTGGCGAGATGAAGGAAGGGTTGTAGAAAAGTTACGGAACTGGCCACCGACTGCAGACCGCATAAATTCGTGGCCGCGGAAAATGCGGTGGTACTTCGCACGAGCGGCACCCGATCGAGCCACGCCAGTCCGCACCAGAATGTGCTTGGCTCTGGGCTACTACCGACGTCTTTTATCCCACCCTTTTCTGTCATCTTTTCTTTTTCTTTAGACTATTGCATTGTCTGTGAATAATGCCCGTATGTGATGAAAGTTGATGCCTCCCTGTGCGTAAATGAAGCCACTGGCTAAAGCACCGGTTGACATTAGCTCTCCTCCACATGATCGGGTCGTCGGGGAAAACAGAACAGAATAAGCCCAGGCGCTCATCGGATACTATGCGCTGTTATGCCAATATCCCAACGGGGAATAACCGCGTTATGAAGCCTGAACACTTAGTTCTGTGCTGGCTATGCGTCCCTTGGGAGGTTTGTTGACAAAGAGTGGAGTAAATGGTCGGCTCTAGCTAATACACGAGTGAAGGGGACATCCGGCGTTATTCACGTGTCGCGGTCGACAATATTCCGCTGTAGTATATCAACTCGGCTAATATCAGCAATCTCGTAAAACGAGGAGGCCGTAGAAGCGAATTGATTGCGAGATCGCCTGAGCTTCGAGCCAGACCCAAATATCTCTAGTTAACCTGATTCTCTGGGAGATACTGTTTAGGGCAGCTTTACCAGCTTCGGGGATGGTATTTTGACTATCGAGCATGTAAATGTGTTAATCCGATTATCACTGGTTAGGCATTGCTATTCTTAACTGGGTAGTAGGGCGGTGACCAAGTGTCTGCACATGGGGGACATAGCTGTATTTGCCCTAGGGACTTGGCTGGCCAAACAATTGCTCTTTTATGCCTGTTTGTGTGACCTTTATTGCATATGGGTTGTACGTTAAACATGTTAGATCGTATTCACCCTTTATTGGATCGCCCTTTGGTTAAATAAGGGGGTTCATTTTCTACCCTTTAACATAAACAGTCGTCATTGGTAATAGTCCACTTGGTTAATGTACAAATGCCCGCATAGTAGGACGATTTCACAATTTCCAAAAATACTATTGGGGTTTACAGTTTGAATCAGTTTCGTTGCTGGGTTATTACATACGTAGAGCGTACAGTAGAACAGAAACGCTGCCTTGACCTCTTAGGGTTCGTCTTATATGAATCAGTAATCAACGACATATATTTATTTACAACCTAATCAGGGGCCTTACCCCAAATATATTCCGACTCTTGCGTTACATCTATTCATCGTCACTAAACATCTCAAGCACACTGCTGGAGACGTGACGAACTTGTTCGTCACGATCCTACAATTCCGGACGTGACGATTTACATTTTTGTGCGCAATAACAGTTATACCTGCTGTCTTCTGTCGTGACATGGCTAGTTTAAAGAGTACATCCATTACTTACGCTAGCGAGAAAAGATGCATGTAGGAAGATAGCTATTTTGCAACGGGTAACGGGTCAAAAAGTTAGCTAGCGGTTGAAGTGAATTCCTTTTTCTGAGTGTTGTTTGTGCTATTTCCACACTCTCTGTCTCTCTAGCTAGGCTTAACCCAGCCTAACCTGGCTATAAGCGTCGTGTGTCTGTCTTCACAAAAGGTGCAATGGTACTATTCTGTGTCACCTTTGACAGCGTGACGCGAAATTGAATACCTAAACGTAGTCCTAAATGTAAATGACAGTGCAGGGTGTTACCATGCTACGTATACTTTAACAGTTATTCAACGAAGAAAGTTCTGCGAAATACACGAGTAGGCTGGGTGATATGTTGTGATAGGACGAAACGTGCCTATCGAACAAAAACTTACAAATATTAGAAACGTTGAACTAGGTTATTATTAGGCGCCAGAGAATAACAAGCAAGCGTAAAGTCTGTGTCGCTTGCGCTAAATAGAACAATAAATGCTTTGAAGAGTTTCGTCATTACTATTATTACTATTGTACATTATCATCAATTCTATCGGCTTGAATGAGCCAGGTTCGCCTAAATACATTCCACATAGCTGAAACATGACGACAAAGTTCTAACTGCATATCGCCCTGATTCGTTCTACAATTTTTTGATCGACGTATGTCTACGAGGCGCAAAAACCTTTTCCGTAACTTAGCTGTCCCGTCGGTGGCCAACTTTGGTACCGTTGCATGGCAATGGTTTAAGGACCTGTTATTGGGACAGACGCGGAAATCTCGAGTGTCTGAGCGTGAAACGGGATCACCGTTGTAGAGACACTGCTCTTCCTATTTTTCGTACTTTTCTTCACTAACAGACAGAAGTATGTCTATGTCCGGATTGCAATCTACACACTTTCGTATATTTGGAAGGTTTAGAGCCAAACATGTTACGTAGGTCGTCACGAAAATGAGTTAGGGCGCAAAAACCTCAGGCCATGCGAAATACAAATGATTGAAAGATTCCGTGTTGGACAAGTTTCAAATTTGTCTTTAAGAACACAAAGTTTACTGAACAAAATTAATAATTACTTGCGATATTGCTGTCAACAAAGAATAAGTTACGATCGAGCTCGACTAATAAAACGTGATGGAACATTTACCAATTCGAGGTACCGCTCAAGCGATCTACTACTTGGCCAATGTCACGCCCATGCCCTTCTTCGTTAATGACGCTAGTGCTAGTAAGATCCTTATACCCGAATCGAATTACTGGGTGCGGTATACTGGGCATTTTACAATCGCCACTCTATCCACAAGCTATGTAGCAAGCTGGATCCCGAGTCACAATGGGCCAATCTACGCGGGGCAAGTAACGTTTTTATTGTTGAAAGCCAGCGACTATTGTGCTCGTTTAATACGTGATTTCTGTTCGGCTGCGAACCTCATATTAAATACGATCGATGCTGATGCTAAAAACTGTGAGCTTCTTGAAAGTGTACTTCGACAAGGAACCAGAAAGCGCGCATGGTACGCTGGAACTAGAGGTTAATTCTGTGCCCTATGGCTGGTCATAACTGTAACTTATTTCGTTCATAGTTCTGAACTGGACGCTTCTGTATTTACTGGATCGTATATACGTCACCCGTCTGGTACGCGGCTTCGTTCTGATTCTGCACTGTGATGCTGCGCAGGCAGGAATAATAATCCAATAGATCGAAGCTATGATTATTACTATTGTCACTGTGTGCCGTTCGTGCCATCCGTCAGACTCATTTCTATTGTTACTTCTTTCAGGACTGTGTATTCTTTTCGGAAGCAAGTTGACATACATTTTCCCAAATTTTTGGCTAAATAGTGAATTTTCTTGCTGAAACGTCTAGCAATTAAGTAATAATTAAATAAGCCATTACCTATATTTGAAAATATGCGTGCCGGTACTTGGACTCGGATCATTGTGATCGACCAATTCCAGTAAACACAGACATCTATATTCATCGCGATAGTTATATATCTTATTATTCGCTACCGAATCGAGCGTTGTCCTGCGAGGCACCATTATAACGTTGTAGCGATACGTTATAGCCGCTCCGCCGCTGTCGGACGCTGAACCTCGCGAAATCAACATTATTACTTACATCTAGATAGAGCTAATGTAATATCATTAACGATTCTCCCAAATTTAATAGGCATACTGCCGATTTTATCGGTCGCTAGCGTGGTCCTTCTTAGAAGAAAAAAGAATAGGACGAGGCACCTACGAAAGACTAATCGCGGTCAACGAATTACTTGTCCGAAAACAAACAGTGAGTGCAATATCGATTTGTTATTAAAGTGACCGCGTTTGTTTTAGTTGTCGGCAAAATGGACAGCGTCAAGGTTAGCCTTTGTCATCGTACTCCAGATGGTTATAGCCTGCAATATATCGGATAGGCTTTAGATGTTTTTCTTGTCGCAGTAGCCAATTAATTATCGCTATATTTCTTTCGCTGAGCAACTAATTATCTCAAGTTATATTAACAATGGCATACTTAGTTAATTTTATTGTAGTGAGCTACGGTGAAGCGGTAGACATGCTCTTTGACATGAACATGTTTGTGGGCAAGCAATTTTCAATAAGTTCGTCAAAAGTGTAGTTGTTTCTTTCAATATGCCAGGGTCGCTGTTAGCTATCTATCGATCTTTGATTTGTTCTTGAATTGAAAGAAAATTTATCCCTATTCTCGTTTGCAATATATGTTTAGTAACTACGTTAGAATCTTGAGCATCCTTCGGCAACATTCAACCTTCTCAAGCTTGGTTTCTCTATTTTTTTGGGCTTATGGCTAAATACGCAGAGTAGAACATTTCGAAAGCATTGGGGTGTGATCTATGGTGATTTGGCGCGTCCATTCAAATCGCTTCTTTCCTACTGTCTCGCCTACAAATGACAAACATCACGTCTTTTTATGCAGATCTTTCATTGCGTTTTTCATCGGTGATAAAAAACCGAGGCCAAAAAATAACCAGAAAATGTCTACTCCGACCCTGACCGCCGGGACCCCGCACGGCTCGATTTGATTATCGCTGATCTGCAGCCACAGCCAGCAGTTAAATCTTCGACATTAGATGATGATGACGACAGTAACGCGCAACGCTTTCTTCTTACTTCTCTGTCCTGTCTTCCTCCGGCCTCCTTCTCGTCTTTCCTTGTTTCCTTTCGATATTTTCATCTTTGCCAGAGCAAAAAAGTTATCTTTGATTCATTTTCTTTTTTGCCCCTATCGCTCAAAGTTGTTCCAAGTCGACCAATCACGCGTGACGGACAATGGACGGATAGCGCCATATTGATAATCATGAGGATTTCTTGGAAGTATAAATATCAGAACGGAGAGTGGAAGGCTGAGAGTGAACGAAAAAGAAAGAAAAACTCAAAAAAAAAGGTCTTGCAAGCGTTAGCCAGCATCGAGTATACGAGCACACATATTTATGGATGTAAGCATGCACGTTTGCGTATATGGCGCGTATACGAACCGCGCGTACGACTTGTATTAGTGACGATGATCATGAACACTAGAATAAGATGGAATATTTATCAATGGTCGGCTCTTCTGCGTCTCCCTCTCTTTGCCCCCACAGTTTGAGTTTGTTCTGTCGATATTGCGTCGTTGGTCCTGACCAATGTAAGGCACCGGTGATCAGTCTTTATCTGTTTGTCGGTGTGGATGTACATCCACTTTTCTAGGGGTAAGAACGCTGCTGATTCTATTGCGACCGATACTGCACGCAAACGTTTTTGACAACAACAACAACACAATTTATGTTCTCGTTCTTTTTTCGTGGTCCCCTTAGTCGCGACTCTCGGGTTGTGGGGCAGAAGAGGTTCTTTCCTCAAGCACTTTGATTCTCCTTTGTGCGGCCCTCGTGCGGTGCGTAAGACACTACGTAGAATGGCTGTTCCGTACTATTGAGAACGTGTAGAGGCAGGCGTGGATGATGATGGCTAGTTTCTTCTAGATCGCCATAACGAAGACGGCGAACGATATTGTGATGCGAGTGAAGAAACGAGATAGAGGGTGAGGGGGAAATCTAGCGAGAGAAAGCACCCTGAGAGGTGCGACAACGACAAGAACACAAGAAAGTACATGGGGAGAACTTATCGTACAAGGCTGTACCTTTCGCATCAAGAAGCCTTTTTAGGTGTCGGCTGTCACAACGAACGTAGATAGGCGAAGAAATGTCAGGCTGGTAACGCAGTAGGAGACAGTGGGCGAAGAAAACTATAATACTGAATAACAGAAACACATATATCCGAGAACTTATACGAAGAAAAAAGAAGAGGCTGTGTAGATTCTACTGGTTTCGAATTTGCATGAACACAATGCGGTACAGAGCAGATATGCAGCAGGCCAGACAGGGCTCACCTGTTCTTAAGGTTGGTGTCGTGATGATCAAAAAATACAGAACGTATGTGCACATTATAACTGACTTAAAGCTTGCTATTAATATAAAATGTGTTTACTGATTGCATCTTCAAGGTCGAACACCGCTAGATTACGACATATTTACGTGTTAATATTGAATAAGTGAACCGCTAACGATTTACTCCTAGAAAATTGGAGAAATTAAGCGGTCGGAGCTAATGCATCGGGAAAATCAATCGTGCTGGGCTAACTGGCACACTGGTACACCGTGTTCAAAATTATATACTACTATATTTGCACTTATGTCATTTCCGAACTTGAACTTCTCTTTCGAAGAAGACGTTGTGATTTTCTGCTTTGTAGAAAAAACGCTGTTTAAGGCATAGAGTCCCCCGTATGAAAGTAATGTGAAAAAGCGACTAAAACTTAATTTCGGGGTCCGGAAGTTGTCGGAGAGAATACTGTAAAAGAAAAAAACTATACAAAGGCATTTGTACGAACTCCTTCGAGTACGTTTCAAATGCTGCAACAACGACGATAACAGGGGTTGCCGAAGAATAGGGGCTTCAATGATTTCGAGCACGCAATAAAAGCTAACGGAAAACCAGTCAAATTCAAACCGAAATTTCGCGAAGCGAATGGGACAAATCGTGGGGAATGGCTTTTCCTGGAAGAAACTCGAGTCACGCTTGCGGTTAATGTCACATCAGCTGCGGTGGTGCTAGCCGCGAGCTTTAGCGATGCCCGTATCTCATTATTCATTCAGAACTTTGTCGAAAGTGCCTCAACTGCTGTGCTACCTAATAGCAGTAGCATAAACAATAAGCTCAGCAGAAAGCTTTGCTAGTGGACAGGCGAACACTGTTCTAAATACCCTTTACCACAAAAGGGAGGAACTCCACAACTTTAGTAGAGCGCCACTCATGGGCCGCCCGTCAAATAAACACCGGAAACCCAGAGGCCTCCAAGTAATTTGGAAAAAAGAACGAAGCAGAGGAAGCCAGTGAGAAGCCCTCATATTAAAGCCTATTTTTGTTGCTGTCAACACAATGGAGATTAGGCTACCTACAAGGTCTACCCGTCTCGCCATATTCAAATGCTTCGTTATTACTGCTTTCTTCGTCGTTCGCGGAAACTGTGCTAACGGCGTATAGCCTACATTTGCACTGAACAATATCCGTAGCTTGAAACGAGTGCTCATACTGCCGAATGCTGATGGTAAACGGTTGCAACTGCTCAGCGTCTGCGGATGGTGACACTGCTTTCTGCAAAATACCACGGAAAGAATGGATATCTACATACATCACCTGATGATACCTGTAGTTAGATTGGCGGGACCGCAAGAAGTAGCTGGCAGAACGACGAGAACGCGGCGATTTCGAATTGGTACTGCAAAATCAAAGGTGTGAATGATAGAAAGGAATTTGAAAATTGCGGGTCGCTCCGTTCAGTGTGTGGTGGGGCCCTTGCGGCGCTGAAACTCGTGGCTGTGAACAGGATGAAGATTAGCAATGCGTCGTAACTGTTTGATGCTACAATTGACGGGGGAGAAATCACTATCACAACCTACCTAATGCTTGCTTTGAGCGATAAGCTAAGTCCAGGCGGTATTAACAAGACAGTAGTGAGGTAGAGGGGACACACCCCTTAAGGCGGGGTAGGTAATATGATTGTAGTAAACGGACCTCATTTCGCTTTAGGTCGGTAAGGATTTAATGTCTCAAAACATGTATAAATCCATCTAGTTGGGATTGCTCAGTATCTGCAGTGAGATGTGTAGCGTAGACGCATGAATCAAAATGGCTCTGTTTGCTTTAAATAGCTTGCAAACCTATAAGTACTCAGCGCGAACAATATAATAGTGTAATAGTTTACGCTAGTTAGTTTTACGAAAGCTAGCAGTATTGAATTTGTCAGATTGTCGGAAGAAAAACAATAACAAAAGCAACATTAAACTCCGAGCCACTAAAAATTACCCTACTAAATGGTATTTGCTGAGAACCTAAAACTGGTTAACCCTCCTTTGTCTGACAGCCTGTTTCGCCAAGACTATCCCTCCATTGACTAAAATTATAAATACGAAGCAACCTCTGCGTGCCTAAATAGCCATCGTACGTCGTTATCGAAATGGTCATGCGAAAATAGCACTTTTTTCTATATATATGTATATATATATATATATATATATATATATATATATATATGTGGAAGATTTGATGATCGTTTCGAACCGACTAAGCCAAGAAACTACCAGCAGGCAGCTATAGTTCCATTATGTACCACATTATTAATACTACAGCATTATAGGTAACTACCCTGACAACATCTGATCTACGCAGGCTTGCGGGTAGTAGATAACGGAAGCAGCGTAGACTGGGTGACTTCAAGTGCATTTCTATGGTAGCCATATCTAAGAAGCATGCTGCCAGGCTGGTTCAAACCTCAGTGGTGGTAAAAATTCTCACTTGATGTAACTAATCAGAAATATATACGATCGAAGAAAAATAACAAGTTGAAGAAAACGATATTCATTTATATAGGTTAATAGCTAGTTGTTTGCTTGCCAGGTCGTTTCATAGATTTGTTAGAAAACACTAGATAAATCCAGCAATATCAAGTCCGGTTAGACTTCTACTAGGAGCGAGTGCCTAATGTTATACAGAAAAATAAGTTATTCCGTGAGTTAGTTACAATAGAACAATAGCTAAAAATATTAATTGAATGAAACAAATGTTACTGGAGATAGGCCTACCAGGCTTGCACCGTGGCTTCAAAAGTCAGACTCCATCTCGGCACATCGTGTATTAAACAATCAAAGATGCGGCCTAAAGTAGGGAGATGGCGATCGATCGAAAGGTCATCTATGGCGAGTTTTGGATTAGGCGCGGGTAATTGGAACAGCGACGACAACGGGAAGGAACACCAACAAAGTAAGTAAAGCAAACGAGGTATCGATCCGCAAAAGTCCGTGACGAAAGCTGAACGAGTTGTTGGGCTGCCTAAACGCCACAACCGTGGAGGGCTTATGTACTATGTCAACTCTGCGACGGGGAGCAACAGCCAGCGGAAAGGACTCTATGGGGATCACGGGACTACTTGGACGCTTCGGTGGACAAGTTAAGGATGTCGGTTTCGTCAGTGAGACTCACATCAGACCCAATTTAGTTCACTTAGTTGACCTGGATGGCCTGACAAAAAAATGCGGTTTCTCTGGGTGGGCAACCTTTTTGCCGTCGTCCACGACTCTGTTAAACGTGGGGCATCGTTCCGAAAAATTGTATCTGGTGCCGACATCACCGGAAACTGCTTCATCTTTATTATATCTACATAACCACGCCTATCTCCAGTTGCTAGAAGTACAGTTATCAGAACACGTATAGTTTAGATTACTAGAACGTTCTTTGCACGACGACAGGCTAAAAATAAATAGCGTCGTATTACGTGTATTAGATACGCGCACATGGATCTAAATAAACCATTTGCCATATACGAGACAGCGTGCTCTGTTGAGATTTATTAAGACCGCGAACGACCTCTAAACCGAGTGTATCAAGGCAAACTGTCAATAATATTATTCAGTTAAACTTATGAATCCAACGAATACTGATTTGGACTATAAAAAATATCACTTGCTTTAAGATAGATTGTTCAATAATCGGTAGCGCGCCTGTTGATTGTGACAGAGAAACTAACTAAATCCAGTTTAAGATTTGATATTTTTTGCAGTAGCGCGGCCTGCTCGTATAATCATATGAATTATGCGACGTAAAAATAACTGCGCGCCAGTCAAAGACTGCCATCTTTTTGTTCTCACACAAAAAGGCTTTTGTTCATCACGTGTACGGGGATGCCCTAGATTTAGTAAAAACAATATACATCTCCTATTCATTGGAATAGTTTTCCTTGACGCAAAGGCCATCAGAACAATATTCCTATACATCGCTCATAACGAAAATAATCACGTTCACAAAGCTGCCAGCGGTACGTGAGCTACTATAAGTTATTATCACCCAAAGCAGCAAAATTTCAACCCCATTCCCCTAACAAACGCAACACCAGCTTCGATTCGGTATCTTCTCTTTTTCCCTTTTCGTAGCGGTAGCGCGAATTATTGTTAGTCTGCTGCGTTGGCTACCCAACAGACGGACTATTGGAATACGCTGGGGACAAGACCCTCGCCAACTTTATTGTCAGGGGAGAAAAATGCAACAGCGCCTCGACGAGTTTTCGTTCATACGGAAGTGTAGACGCTAACCATGCAAACGAATTGACGTACCGTACACGTACATAGATCGCAAATACTTTCTATACGTGTACCTGTAGTTTTTTTCGTCACCGTAGTTGCCCTTTGAGAAAAATTATTCTCGATGAAAACAGGGCCTTCCACCATATCATGCTATGCTATCATTCGCTGGCGTTGGTAAGGTGACGAAGTTGCAGCTTTCGGCCTCAGCTTGAGCACAATCGATGCGACTTTTTCCCTTAATGCAAACTCCCTCACTCTTAAACGTATCCCTGAAGGCTCTACAACTCTACCATTATTTAATTCCGACATAGTCGTCGTTACAAAAAAGAAAACAACAAAGGACGCTGCAGCAAGAACAATGGCTCAGCAGATGGTCAGTACTACACACGTGAGCTGTCCGTGGTGGGGGGTGTAGGGGAGAATATCGACAGCCAGATGTGAGTTTGGCACGTAAATGTACTCATACGCAAACTACGTAGCGTTCCCGGTTTCTCTATACCAACCATCGAACATAATCATTAAACGATTTGTAGAGGAAATGAAACATATCTTTTAGTGCGACCTCATTCGCCGAGTGGCCGTATGTTTGGTTTCATCTGGAAGGTAGTGGGCGACCGTAGTGACGGTTGCGGTAATTGCTATATTTTTTCTTTCGTTGGCAACAGCAATAACCACTTATCACTATTTATTTTATCATTATATTAGTGCTCAGCAAGCCCATTTCTTGTCACAGCCGGTCCCCAATTTTGGTACTCGCAATTCCCGTGGCAATATGCATATGGGGATCTGCGTGTCTGTATATATCTGCCTGTTTCAAGGTAGAAGATATTCGTCTTTCGGAGGCATAGGAAAAGCGGCCTTGTCCATTACAGCAACCGCAGCAGCAACAACAGGAGACTAACTTACTATCCGTCCTTGGTCGAGCGAAACCGCCTCCAGCCAAGCTAGGCAGATTTAGTCGGCCTTTGCAGTAGGCCTTGACTAATCAGTCCTGATGCTTTCATAGGCGCACGAACCTGCTCTACCTAAACGCCCCGATATCCTTAGCCCCTGGCCTATTTCTACCTGTGTTAGATCGTTACTATTTCTGTTGTTTCACTTCTATTCCTTTTAGCCTATGGTTGTACAATATAGGATTATTCGGCCAGTCGCCTAACCAGGAAAGCTCACTTCCATCTAATTCCTTCACGTCCATCCAGATCCGTTCCCAAGGAACGACGGTGTAACTAGGGTTAGTATTCATTTTACGGTGTGAACCAATATCAAGCAGATCAGACTAACTTACTAAAAATACCGCTAATATACGCGATATACATACCAGGGTAATTATATATATATATATATATATATATATATATTAAGAAAGCACTTATCTCTATCTCGTCTACGCCCAGAACATTTGCTTTATTGCTTCTAAGACTGAAGTAACGCGCTCCAAATAACCCTGTATGATGTTTTTGAGGGATGTCTAATTTCCTTAAAACATTATATTGATACAGCGATAGGGCTGGAGAGGCTACACAGATGCCAGCGAATATTCTAGCCATAAGGACAAAAACGGTGACGGCAACAACTATTACTGTAAAAAGATGACCGGTGTGCAATTGCAATCACCGTCGCGATGGAAATCGAACCGGAATAAAACGACAAAAACTGTGATGAAAATTCAGATAGAAGAGATTCAACCGTAGGGATCCGAAGGCGCGAATATCGAAGAAAATGGAAGCCGAGTTTAAGTTCTGAGACTAATTGCATGTGTTGTTTTTCGTCGGCGAAGGCCGATTCCCTATTTGTGCAAGCAGCGCGTGCCTAAGTTGGCAAAATGGCTAAGTTCAACACGAATAGCCTTGTTCACAATAGCAACGTACGCAGCTGTCAGTACGTACGTCTCGGGGTGCCGCTACCTGTTCGGATGTAGTTTGGGCGGAAACCCTGCCTACAGCCATACACAAAGATGTTCGGAGATGCGCTAGCGCTAGCTGGAACAGGGCAGCGATTGGTTACTGGCACAAAAACATCGGCCGGACGAGGAAAGACGTCAACATTGGCTTGTAGGACGATCTCGCCTTTATCATAACAGAGATCACCACAGAAGCATAAGTCAGCATTGACGCAATTTCGTGTGTGTCGCGCTAGGCACGGTAGCAAGCTGATATAGTTCTAAGGCTACTGCTGTGACCGGTTCTTCGAGTAGATATGCAGAACGCCTTGGTTCGAACTAACGTAATGAACGGCTCACTTATACATACGATCCTTGTGGCGCCTCGATAGAAAGTAGCGATAGTACAAACTGCAAGCAACTAGTGAAGGATAGGTCTTTTTGGAGAAGGAAGTATTTTCTGAGAAAAGTCACAACAACAGGACTATATTTTGGGAAACTATTGAGCGCTTTGAAATTTAATTTGAAGTTGCATAAAAAAAAGATTACGACAGAAAGTACCGAAAGGACGGAACGGAGGTAGGTTGGTAATGTGTATGTCAGCGGATCGGGAATAGCTGCAAGCCTCAACACTGATTGTGACTAAGACGGAGTAAGTAATGGATGAAGTATTTGGATTGATTTTTATGTTAATTGCATTGCGCTTTCTTTCTCTCAAGGGAAAATGCGTATGGCATAGGCTCTGTGGCAAGATAACTGTTCTGTGCCTTTAAGGGGTCGAAACTCCTCAGTGACGCCATTTCCAACATGACGAGCAGTAATGCCCGTGGCACTATGGAAATCACCTACGAATACGTTACTGATGGGGAGTATGATGATATTTACGCTGACCAAATTCATCTGCGCGGTAAACTGAAACAGACTAGTTAAGGACTTTGAAGCCAAGTTGAGTCCGGCACAATGTTCAGCTGGCCAGGCCGAGACAATGAGTTTTTTCGATCTTCTTCCAAATATAGGAGCTAATTTTGATGTTGTAGCCTAACAAGCATAATTACAAAGACAACAATTAAGTAATACCAGTCGCAATGAAATGAAATATGTTCTCAGTATGTTCTCAGTACAAACAGACTCCAGGACCTCCAGGCGCCATAATGGTCATTGTTACCTTCCGAGCGAAGGATTATTGCTAAGCAGCTTGACCTGTTTCATAGCACCACGGATAGATTCACACAGTCTTCTTCGATAAGGTAAAGTGATGTACTTTCAACACGTTTTCTATACTGTGCGAGTCACTGTTGAAGCTCTATGCAATCGACGGTTCAATTTGCGGTATATGGAAAAAACGAGTACGATAGAGAGGTTGTTGAAAGCGTTATGATCGTCCCGTCATCAAAAAAGAATGTCCCGACATATGTTTTGTTGTTAGTTAATTGTTCGCGGGGGCCGTGTAAGAGAGGCTGGTACTGTTCTGCAAGTCTACTTTAGTTTCACTATTGCATTACCAATATTATTATTGGATGCTTTGCATCACATCTATATATGTGTGCATGCTATAATTGCTATAATTGAAAGCAAATCTTATTGGAAAGAAGTCCTTGTTACGTTCTCTTCGTACATTTGAAAGTAGTATACCGTCATGCTTCTCATAAACAGTCGGATACATCGTTTAGACACCTATACCCATAACACTCTTCGTGATATACACAGTTTTTACTTCTGTATAGGACATAGATGCCAGTGACGTACTTCACTCGGACTTCACTCTGAACCGCGCAAACGTAATGCACGTGAAGTTCCGTCAACCGCCTGTTATATAACATTATAACCATTATATAGTATTTAACGAAGGTCCGGACCGATTCTAAATAGAGCAGATAAAAATAATTGAAACTGGCAAACAGTAGTCCCGGCGAGACCAAGTCTGAGCCGGCCCACACGAATCCGGCCTTTCTATGTCCAATGCATCAATGTGTTATTCGAACTCATGTACGTATAATGCGCTCTGCGAAATGCTTACCTGCGTGTAGATACCTCGGCGAAGGTAGAAGTGGGAGCGGCCTTGCTGTATGGTCATATAGCACCGGAATGATGGTGAGTTAAATTCTCCTAAATAAATACACAGCTTTGACGTGACGGATCTAGAAAACGACGGGTGAGTGGAATACGTTTCCAGTGCTTTCAGAAAGGCCACGAATAATATTTTAAAGTCCAAACACATTTGTTGGTTACACAAGGAAAAAGCACAAGTAGATACACACTGGTCAGGCAAGCCTTCTACAGAAAACAAGAAACGTACCGCTAAAAGTGATCCAGATAAATATCAATCGCGTTATTGTTATACTAAAAAAAGACAATTACTTCGACACCAGAGCAGTGAGTCAACAACTTGCGCTGACTCTCCTCTATGCCAATACAACATATCTCCTCGAAACTATGACCAGCAACGTTTAGGCGTTTGGCGCTGCGCCTTGTTATTTCAATAGAACTTGCCCCTGTACGTGAGATTTCTGCCGATTGTTGCAATTAATTCCTCACCCGCCATTGCATGATCAAAGGGGTAGCTATTGGCTGGCCCTAATCATTCACAGCGATACCATTACTACCTTACGCTACAATATGCTTAGCCTGTAGCTACGCCCAAAATTCGATCGCATTTCCCTCTCCACCCTTCGTCGAAACCCATTACGTCGTTCTACCGATTATTTTCCACAAAACCAGTAGCGGCAAAACGCTGCAGCGTTCGCCGGCGTTTAATACGTCAAGTCGAGTAAGTTGCGCTTATGGGCAGCAAGCTAATCGAAGCTTCGACTGACGAATGTCTGCTTCACATTGAAACAGTGGGTGAGCCTCTGGATGGCCCAACCTCCTGACCCATTGCGATTGATTGTTCGGGCCTCTTCTAGCTGTTCCCCACATTTCTTTTTGTCAAGGGCCATTTAATAAATTCAATGCTATCAGCCAATATTAGAGGTAGGTAAACTCTCGATAAACACTTAAATTAACCCTCCATACAGCATTAAGGTCGAACAATTTGTCCCAGTTTAATGCGAACCGTCAGTGACGCAAGATAAACAAAGTACGATATTTGGTTGAAGCGAATAATCAGGCGACTGTTGATATATTGCTTTTGAAGAGAACTTAAAATTATTTTATGTTTGTTTTGTGAATGATTGCAAGAGAGCACTTTGAAATGAAAGCCCGTGGGAGATGAGTCGTCGGTTGCCCTTGAAAGCTCCAGCTAGTTCTGCGCGCTCAAGGTGCGCTCCTGATTAGCAGTAAGGGTAATTATAATCATCTTGATGCACGCATTGTATGTTGTAAAGTTTATTCTTGGTCTTCGAAAGTTACTGCTATCAGAAAGAGCCCTCAGAAAACGCGTTTCTGAAATCAAATACAATAAACATTTTCTTCTCCCTTTTAATCAATAGACTGAATATAAGTTCTATGAATAGGAATTCTGGAGGCGCCGATGAAGGTGTAAACAGCCGTCAATGTATATTAGAAAGTCCATTGACCTCTTTACACTCTAGTCCGGGAAACCCAAATGCATTCTTTAGCCTTGTCCTTTATGTAGACAACAACGTCTAGTTTAGCGTTTGTTGTCTACACGACAACATGGCGCATATATATATATATATATATATATATATATATATATATATATATATAGAGAGAGAGAGAGAGAGAGAGGAAGAGGGAAAGGGAGAAGGAGAGAGGGACGAATTTTACAACTGTGATCGGAAAATTCCGTTAGTTCTAACATTGTCGAGATTGCTGATTGTACAAGATCCGCTGAGCAAAGCCTATAGTCAACGAGGTCTTCTTCGCATAGGGATTTTTCCACTATGTGTGTTTCGTTCGACGTACCGCGTGAGCTGTCCAATTCGTAATCGTTTATATTTGAATACATTTTACAATACAAAGCTATGCTAGGAGATCTTAATTCATCTGATATTGAACGGGCTTCGATATACTGCGTCCTCCGTATCATAATAATCCTACGCTGAGCGGTTCCTCTCCCTTTGCTTCGGATCACACTTTTTGCGTGGCATTTCTCGCCCTTGTATATGTAAGCCACTCGAATCAAGACAGCTTCTCCATATCATTCCCTTAATAACTCCGAAAATATATCGTTAGAGAATACTGTCCCTGGTACTTTTTCGCAGTACTACACGGGAAGGTTCTGATATTCTGTTTTTGTCTAGGTTCACATGAAAAGTACTCGCCCTGATACGCATGCCTATTTTCTACATCGCATTTATGAGAGTGTTACTGAGGCAACTTTTAGCAGCATAAATTTACATACATATACTATAATAAGATGCGAGCCGAAACAACTTCGTTGACTGTATAACTTATAGTATGGTTATCAGTTGGTGTTACTGAAACTACTATACACAAGCGGTATTAATCTAAGATCATCCTCTACCGTTAATTATAATCGATATCACGCCTTTTTCTCATCACTGCCGAACTCGTGCAGTTATCCCGATCGGCTTTTCAATATTTTTGACAACAATAATACTGCCTTTGAAAGAGGTCTATGTACTTATCGTGGGCTTCAGCAGCAGTTTCCGACGGCGATTTTCCATACCGACCACGCGCCGCTCCATTTTGCTTATCGACGTGTGCCGAAGGTTTCTGGCAGTATGTAACCGCGACGGTTCTCACCAACGCGGAAGTCGTGTTTTTACAACAGTTATCTCAAGCCGGTCCGTGCTGTCGAAACAGATGTTCAATGGATGGCGGTGCAGCGTCATCCATCGATGTCAGCTAAGGGTTTTTGGGGCAGAAGAGGTACACCTTGTAAGGCCATGTACGTGAGCCTTTAAGACTACGGAAGTGCTGCTTCTTTCACTGGTAACAATGACTGCTGCATAAAGGACATCCCAAACTCTGCACACTCTCCTTGGAACTTTTTCTTTCTTTCCGAATCTTCCTCTTGAAGCAGGCTCACGTTGAGTTCTTCACAACAGAGAATGGAAAGGTGGAAGGTGAGTGTACCTAATCCTTCATTTTTCTATGATCAAAAGCTTTCTTACAGTTTGCTCTGGTAATATTGGTTGCTTGGTTATTAAATTATTGTGTCATTAAGGTTGCGCCGATGGGTGCTATTTATTTGGGTCCAAATACTGGCGTAGTCCACGGTATTTGCACTACTCTCTCGATCCATATCATCGTGTAACTTACCGCTTCTTATTCTTTAGAACTTTCCTCTTTTGCCCTGCTTTAATCGTATGTGTGAGTATACTTGCAGATATATGATGCTTTCGCACACAGCAACTTTTGTTTGGGTATACGTATATTCTAGCGAGCGTTTTTATGAAGATATATAGCTAGCTTGCTTGTCTGGTCGTCTAGATAGGAACGTTGCCTTTAGGCTGGCTGCCATCACTCATTTGGCCCTGACTGCGTTGACTCCTCTAGTGTTACGTCCTGCGGATAGGATGGCAGCGGATGAAAGTCCATTCCGTACGATTCCTGCTCGTCGATTTTACTTGGCCAACGATGACCACTGAAATGTTTATCTGTTTTCTTCTGTCAACCCAATCCGGCTCAACAAGCTTTCTGATCATGTCTTAATATGACGGTTAGCTATAATAAAGACGAGCTGATGCAAGGATAACGTTTTCTACGAGTAGGACAGATGCAGCTCTCGTTTATGAGCCTCGCATACTATCGCATAAATAGGCCCAAAAGCCCATGACCGTTCAGCCACTACTAATGTCCCACTTTCTCCGAAAACTACTATCTCTTTTGGCCGATATCAGATGGCCACAATCCAGCGCTGGGTGGTAACAACACGATACTAACAGACTGGCGCTTCTGCTAGCAGCAGCTTCGGCGCTTTTAATTACGGCTCGCTGCACTAATCACGTTTTCGATCCCGGTTTATGACGCCTCCTTCGTTATTACTGCCGCATACCTGAAACGTGTCTGACCATTGTGCGAGTCGCCACTTGGGTCACCGATACGAAACTTTGACAAGATTTATCCATAAGAAAACGCTAGTCAACTGGATTATCGCTAGTGGGTGCAGTTATATTTTGAAAAGATGGCTATCATAAACGGTTTGAAAAAGATGGCTATCGTATACGGTGAAAAAGTTCTAGGTAGAAACTCGAAAAGGCTGCTATGGTTAGGGATGCAGCTGGCGCAGGTTCAACAACAAACAAGTGAGAGAGAAAAAAAATAGACAAGATTGGCCTGCGTTTCGGGCATTAGAAGACAGTCGGTGTGCTAAGTGGAGAAGACGATTGGAGACCATACGGCGTAGCCAAAGACTGCAGGCTGAGCACAAGTGACACCTATAATGACCATCCAACACACGGAACAGATAACGAGTCAGAAAAAAAGCTGTGAAGGAGGTGCCAGAAACACACTTGCGCGCAGAAGTGCGCTTAATGTATTGGACTTCCTAGATGAGCTTTTTGGTCCCCCCCCCCCCCCCCTCTCACTTTCTCTCTCTGTGTGTGTTCTTTGCCTTTTGCCGTGGTGCTTGAGCTGTAATACGGAACGAACCAGTACAGGAAAAAGAGCACTCCGTGTGCTTTCGTTTTGTCTAGTAGCACCGGAGCTTCCTAGAGCACAATGGGGAGAGCAAACCGAAGGAGGCGAACTGATCTGAAGTCGAATCGTTTTTATCAGATTCGCCATCGTTATAACATCTGCTTCCGCACTCGAAAAACCACTAACTTAGATAAATTGTTATTAAAAATAAGATGGAATTTTCACTACTGTCCCATTTTTTGTCCTTCGGCAACACACGACACCTTACGGGGCACTCTTACCTGTCCAAGTCATCCGTGTAACGATCGACGAAACGGTTAGTTGGTTTATCATCTGACGGGTCTTCATGCGTCCGTTACACTGAGGTCTGCCCTGACATAAGCGTCCAGGGCAGCCGCGCCGGCTCAGCGGTATTAGATGTTTCGATTGTCGAAAATGAAGGATGTTGAACATAAGCAAAGGAGTAAAAAGGCACTCATTGAGAAATCGGTGGGTTTCAAGCGAAATCGGCTTCGTTCGAAGCGCAGCCTTCTAACCTTCACAGCCAAAAATTTGAAACTCCATGTAATTATTAGTTTGTGTGGTGTGACAGATATATATACAACGAGATAGTACAAATCATTTTTATATTTTAAAATATCCATCTTTAAGTTAGCGTGAGCTGCAACCGTAATGGCTACATAAATAGGCTAAAAATGTAGTTTGGTATGTCTTTGTGATAAAGCAGAGGGTAACGTGTTTGCCAGATAAATTATGGGAATTTAATGTGTGGGCACACCTCATTTTTTGATGGGAGCTAACCGTTTCAAATAGGCTTGAATACCTTAGGTAAAACACAAGAACATGGTATATAGTTTTATATAGTTTAGTCGAAATATATCGACGTAGATAATAATGTTGACATTCATGGAGCCGATATACATGATATCACATACCTTAACACAAATAATAATTTAGGAGTACGGACTGTCTAGCTTCGTAGAGTTCAAAGTAATAAGGAAACAAATCTAATAAATACGTTTTGTATTGCAGCATATACAATGTAATGATACAGCCCTATTTATTTATAGCTATATGATGACAGGCTTTCTTTAACTGTAAGTAAATGCCAGCTTATTGTATAGGCATGGGCCTATTATGCCTGAGTACGGGCAACTCGTAGAACAACTGAGAAAATAATAACAAATGTCCGATCATCGATTTCCTCGTGTATTTTCAAATTAAAATATTCATTACTCGTTACGGACGAAGGCTTATTTACGCAGTACAAAAATTTAGGTTGGATAGGACTAGTTATAATTTACGAAACGTGCAAAAAAGAAAATAGTGTTCACGTAGTATTGTAAACTTTGGTCGTACAGATGGTGCTCGAGAAGCCCGCCCACAATGATAAACAACTAGCTAGCTCCGTAATCTTCGCAGCCATTCTTATTTCCAGACTGAGAGGGGCTTACAGGCTTTTGAAAATTGAGTCAGCGAAATACCGCGATAAGGCCACGGCGGCGACACACTATATCTACCCACAACTTTTATTAAAGAGAAAAACTGAAAAGCAACAGAACTTTTGCTTCTGCCAAAGGGATACCTTAAAGACGTTACTGCTCGTTTTCGAAGAGATAGACGACCACCGTGTTATATATTCGTATCCTAAAGCGCACATAGAAAGTGTTTCATTATACTTGTATCCAGTAGACAAGTAAAAGTTGGTTACACACTTTGTCTTTCTATCCCGCCCCCTCCGCCCCCGAACGCTACATTTTCTCGCGTACCTATGCGTTTTTACCATATTTGTGAAACTGTTCGTGTACATACGCGGCACTATTTTTTCTCTCGCGTATTAAAGTTTTGGCATCGGTTCTTGCACGTGTCTTCATAACCATTTCCTGCATGATTGTGTGCAGTTACTAGAAGCTTCGGTGTGCATGTACTTGAGAAAGGTAAATGAGAATCAATGACACCGCTATAGATCTGCAACCTCGCGGAGGGCGACGTCCTATCATTTTATTCGTTACCAGTAGCGGTTGGGATCTCATCGCTGCTCGGCCTTATCGTCGTGCAATATGAGGAATGTAATCACAACATAAGATCTTGAGCGCTAGGCTAGTTTTGCGCGGATCTTCCTTATTTTCTTCTAGTTCTCCTTTTAATTGTCCTTTGTTTCGGCCAGGAAGGCTAAGTTATTCGGCTGCTTAGCCGCTACTATCCAAAACTACAGGGCACCTAAATTTCCTTCAAGCCCTAGGGGTAAAGCTACCACCTCGTCGCTCTGTTTCTTTCTGAAACAAATCGCACTCCTTTGGCCTTTGTGACCCCGGGCGCTCATTCCTCCCTCGCTTTCAACAGAAAAAGAAACATGGCTCACTAACATTTTTGCGTGCGCCATAGATGACAACGAAGACATCGTCTGCGCGCCATTTATTTGTCGCTGCTCTTAAGCCTTACTTTCTATGCTACGCCCACCGCACGATATAAGTCGGCAGACACGGTTCACAGCGGCCCGTCCCATATCCTTATTTGGGGTCGTTTAGTGCGGAAACCGCTTGTGCAAATCACTAAGCGATGCATTCAGCAACAAAAGACGTCTTTGCCCGAGACGCGAAGCACAGCGGAACGGGCAGAGATGGTCGAGGGTAGCGGAGCACGGCGTGAGATAACGTAGAATCCCGAGATTTTTCGGAAAAAGACCTGTAGTTCAGTAAGTTTTACATGTTGCAATTTGTAAAAAGTGACTAAACCCTGTAATTGTTTTAATCCTGTAGTGCAGTGAAGAAGCTCTTCTTTCAAAGCTGCGACCTTCTATAAGGCAGCAGACCGAGCTATTATGTCAAGCAACGACGAGTTCGCGAGTTATGAGGACAAAATGACTTACGGTGATGAATGCGATCTTTTGCAAGGTCGTAGACAGAGGCGATGGTAGCGGAATGGACGAAGATGGCCGTGCGAAACATGAAAACGTGGTATGCGGAACGTTGTTGAACAGGCCGTCAATCATCAGGAACATTCGTGACGACAGCTGAAGTGGTCAACGAGCCGCAACGAACCAGAGAAACAGTACGGGTCTTGACATGCAATACGAAAAGAGATCATTAGAATTAAACCTATTTATCTGCGAATGGAATGTTCAAGCGACAGCAGGCGGTCTTTCAGCGTAGGATTTTTCGCTGGTCTATCCGAAACGGAAAACGCCGGCGTCTGGAAGTCAGTAAGCTTTATGTTGCGACCCGTGCTTTTGATGAGAACTCACAATTAATAATGCGTCTCTTCTTAATAACATCACATTGCCGAACCGTACAGTTTCGCCGCCCTAGAACTTTGCCTACCTATTAGTACTTGCGGCGATTTCGTCCATTCTTCATTACCTGTGTGTGACCTATCCAAGTTTTGTTTCCTGCTTGTGCTTAACATACTTTAACTAAGGGTTCCGACATTAATTTAAAGTTATTTTATGCATGAATAGGATAGCGCTTGTGATTTCCGAGAAGACATTTTCGTTCGAGCTTAATTGCAGTGCGCTGAAGGGGCATGCAGTTTTTCAGAAACGTGCGCCTTCGGCGAGATGTTGTTATGAAAAATACGACCAAGTACAAAAAAAAGGACCGAGCTCCTGTTATGAGAAATAAACTTGCAAATATTAAAGGTTTTCTGGAATATTCGCAAACAGCGTCTGGCAATATTTCACTAAATTATATCATCTATAAACACGTGTATGTTCGTAGCTTTGAAACACTGCTTGAACCTTGGATATTCATGTGGATATACGATGTTAGTGAATTTAAATACCCATTCGATATAATTAGACGCCCAAAAACTTTCGTTGAGAATCGTTTTCATCGTGTTTCGAAGATTTGCGTGTTAGAGCGAACGTTCAATGCCCCGGTGGCAGCCTACAATGAGATGAGCATCGTAGATGGATTTCTAGTTAGTCAGAAGTAACTCTAATAACATTGAAAGCACCCGGATAATAGTATATATACATATACTGAAAACTGGTCCAGGATGTATTTAATTTACATCTTTAGGGTAAGACTCGAGCATTCCCAGTTCCAACCCCAATGTGTCTATGCAAAGTCTCTGTGTGTTTCGGCAATACCTTGGTGAACACCCCAGTTTACAGTAAGCCTCAGCTCTTCTCATAAGTATTTAGGTGACCATAACTCAACTGTTTCATCGAATAGGGTCGTTAGAAAAGCCTTGCAAAATACTTCAGTTTGCAGAACAAGGGCCTAGGGCCAAAATAGTCCGCAGCGTCAATAGTGTTAGTTTCTTTTTGAATGAGCACCTTAAGTAGACCCACCTGTTTGATCGTTTACTTTTTCAGCATACCATTGCATAAACGTCAATGAACGCATTCCTCCACAGACTAAGGGCTTGGGCGAGCAGGACGTTTTGTTCGTTTTGCGATATGAGATACGATCTGCATCAATTCCTAGACTGCACGGTTTCAAGGGTACTCCCAAACCGAGAGGCGACATAACCTCGACAGGACATGCGACAGGAGCCACGCCAGCGGCCTTGCGCTCATAGGTGAGAGGTCTAGCCCCATCGTCGCCGTCTATTTTGGATAGGCATGACTTCTCAATGGTGGTGTGGGCATGACAGGTCTCACTTTTGCCCTCGAAACGATTCCAGACGCTACAAGCCCGCGGATTCTACCTCCCTACCCAGCTTCCTGGACCGCCGACGCATAGCAACTCCGCAACGAAATGGTGGCCGCCTTCGCGATGTTTGCCATCACAAAACAGCTCATATCTTCTGTTCTATTGACTAAGGACATTTGCCTTGCCAGCATGGCCGTTCGTCGTTTTTCTTGTCGTCCCACAGCGTCAGTACCTCGCACCTTCAATGGCTCGCCAGAGAACCGTAATCAAGCGGAAGCCTCGCCGAGAGCGATAGTATATACCGGCTATAGTATGCGTTCTATTTCGCCTTCGTTCAATGGGCTACCGGGTCGCCAGGACCAGAATGCCCTGGGTCAGTCGGAAACAGGCTAACGATGATGCATCAGGACCTGCGAACCTGCTGGCCACGGGCCAGCTAAACCCGGTGGATTAGTCTCCGGGGAAATATTTCGTAAAATCATGGCGTGTTCCTTGGCGGGCCCGGCCGGGGTCTCCGTCTGCCTGCTTGCCCACTGCGTTCTCTGCATGGGTCAGTATCTACGGATACTCGAATAGGCTTTATATGTGGTTGAAGGCAAATGTGTGTAGCAGGGCTGGGGCGACCCGGGAGGGGGGAAGTGTACGTTGTGTCTGACAAAGAGGCTCAGCAATTCGGCTGCCACATTGTTCAGCTATGCAGATAGCCATAAGCTAGCTGTACCTGCGGTAGTTGCATCTATTCTAAGGTAAGACTAAAAACCCGGGCGTCAGCCTTGTTAGCAGGGCCGAACAATTTGCCTGTTACTGGAAACATCTACAAACTAACTGTACTGTGAAAGCGAGAGAAAGAATATGTCGAACACGTAGAAATGCTCGTACATCGCTTAGAACGTTAGCAAGGAACTCAAAGCTTCCCGGGGCAATACGCATGGAGATTTCTAGGTCTGACCAGCAACGGTTGTATTTCCATGGAAACAGATTGTGTTCCAGATAGTTTTCGCCGTACACCGATAGATTCTTCTCGGCGTTATGCAACACCGATACGTAAAAAAGTTTAGGTAGATGCTAATATCGGTTCTCTTCCGCCGCACGACAGTTACGTTTCAATGTAACCGATATTGAACTATGGAGTATGCTATTCAGTAGGATTTTATTCATTTTTAGTGAAAATAATTAATAAGTATCGGTCACAGTGTTGGGCTGAGGGTTCTCATATTTACGTTTATTAATTATATAATCCTTCGTTTCGCTCGATTGCGATGTGGAACACTTGTTCATCCCAAAAATGTCCATTCGATCTGTCAATACTATCGAGAAATATAATACAAGTAGCGATAAATATTCATCAATATTATTATAGTTTCTTTTAATCATTGCTACTTCTTCTAATTATATAATATTTACAAACAAAGAAAATGTAAGTATCTGAAATTGCAAATAAAAACGGTCTATATAATCCTCTCTAGACAAACAAATATAATTGATTTATTATTTTTAAACAACCACTACTAATGAAACGACACTAACTGTTTGGACGAGTTCAGTAAATTTTGTTTTTAGTAGTAGCATGAAATGGCCTCTGAACACAGACAGCCCCGAACAGACCTTCGTTCGGTGTGTCCCTTTTGTTGTCCTACAAGTTCTCCTAATGCTTACATTGGAAATTGCCTGTGCCTAAATTGGCAAGTTGTTGACTAACAACTGTCAACAAACCAACTAACTGTTAACTAAAACAATAAAAGTAAACGTATAAATAAAAACACTTCTCTTAGATAAAACATGTATCAAATTTTTTTTCTCCTTATAGTAAAACACTTAATATATTCAAGGGGTTATTCTTGTTTTCCTGTAATACAGGTTGGTGTCCAACGCCATCGCTTCGTTTTAACGATACCACACAGCCAGGCGACGAGGCCACATTTGATCGGGTCAACGACATCCTATTTGCTGGGCTTCTTAGCGACGGTCAACAGCGTATGTGCAAGATCTCCTGCGTAAACGGATCTTGGATAGGGCCTATCTGCTCGACAAATGCTGATGGTAATATATCCGATTACGGATATATGCAATTTTCTAACTATGTTTTCAGCTATTTTTGTTTAAGTTAGTGATGTCACACATGACAACGTTAAGTACAGATTTTTTCCAATTGTTTCTATGGACCATATTGTTGAATCGATCGTATTAGTAACGGGGATAACAGATACGTTGTTAGTTTTTATCCTTTAATCATACGCCAGGTTTTTTGCTGTTGTAGATGGATTTTTTCTATAGCAGTTTGGGCTAATGGTCAAATACTCCTGCGATGAACTCTTGTTCCATTTGGTATATAGCTGGCGGTAAGCTGTTAATATTCTAATATGTTATTATAATATAGTAGTCGCGTATTTTCGTTCAAAAGCGTCCAAGAAGACAAGGTATGACAGCAGTTGCCTCAAATCAAACTACAAGACAAGCGATCCAATGTCTATGATGTTGCATGCAGATACGAGCACGCTAGACAAGACCAGCTATGAGAGAACAGCTAATGGAGAGTCTTAAAGATTCAAAATTCCAAAACAACTCACGCACTGATTATCCTCCTCCTAATACAGGAGGCTCAGCCATTTCTTTACTATCGCTAGATGGCGCCACTAGTGCAATGGCGCCACTAGTGCAATGACGGCACTAGTGCAATGACGGCACTGATTTTTCACTGTTTGCCCTCGATAGTGAACTGAACACGCGTCACCTGCATGTTGAGAGCACACATGCTCCCCTTGACATTGCTTTGGGATTTGATTAAAGGACATACATGTTCGTGCGTATCTATTACGTCAGTACATGTACCCCTGTCTATACTCGATGACACGATTTCTTCATGGTCAATCACTGTTGTAGCTTGTTTTCATTAACGCTCTCCCGGGCTCGTTCCGTCGGCCCCGCGTTATTCGATCATTAATGCAAACTGTCAACGGGGCTCAATTGACAAGCAGTGCCCGTTGCCCCGTAGTATAATGCCACTAAATGAATACACAAGTCGAGTCTGCAAATTACACAAGTTCGCTGTAATCTTTCGAACTGTTAACTGAGTTACATAACTTGCTAAACCTAAACCTGAAACAAATAAAAACTCAAATTCTGTAGCAGTAGTTACGAAAAACCAGAAAGGGACAGATGCGTGCTTGCATATCATGATCGGCTCTTCTATTAGACACGTCCTTACGACATGTTTATCATCATAGAATACTGTGAACGACCAAAATCATTTCGAGTTCCTATCAGATTTCAGAGCATGCTATGTATTAATGCACCCATTCACGCAAAACCTTCCGCCATTAAATTTGCCTCGCCTTTTACTTCAGTGTGCTTATAAGTAGAGGTGTAAGGCCATAACGAGTGCCTCGGACCAATAAACGAGCAGATTCTGCTTGAAATTAAGAACGTTTTAGAGTGTCTTATGTCGCTTTCACAAAAGATTTCGTTGGCTTTTCGAACGCAGTACCTTCTGCCACTGGTGCGGCTAAGTCGTCGGCTAGCTCACGGTGACTAAAAGAACAGATAGATTATCTAGGACAGCTCTAGAGGCACGCGTAGTTAATCAGTAACATTGGACGCTCAGGGAAGTCGATGTTTTCCTTTAACTAACCTCAGATGATTTTCAGATGATGATAATATTCAGATAACCTCAGATGATGAATCAAGCGAATTATCCTATGAAATTTATACCATAACCGCACACGATTCGATTTGTGCGAGAAAACCGGCGGTTCCATCAACGAATTCAAATAATGCTCTTGTAGTTTTGTACTTTTCTCTAATATGCGATCCCGCTCCTGAGTATAGCTAAAGATCAGACGATATCTTATTGTAGGTTATGCCGCTTTCTTTGAAGTCGACTTCTGACAACTTGTCCTAATTGCAATGTAGTGTTGCACGTAGTGTTCATTATTTTGATCAGTCACCTCGAGTTGACAAGCGATTCATAACTCACTATTATTGCTATATCTTGAGTTTAATAGGGAAGATAAGATAACGCAGAATACGAGTACCCTCTGCGAGAAAGGCTGTTGTTACGAGCAGCTTTTCAGTCTCGACAAAACTTTGTCACTTCTCGGCTGTTTCATACTCTCCTTAAATTTAATCGCAGTATCTATTCGAGTGGAAAATATGCAATGATATACGCCAAGATCCGGCCTGTCAGCTGGTCTCGCCATTTCCAGGTCTCTTTAGCGAGGAAATGTGTCGGGAGAAAAAGACCAGGAACGGGTCACCGTGCTGCTCTATATGAACGCAGAACGATGACGCCTCTAAATGCTTCTAGAACGCGTCGCCTCTAGGACCTATTTATTTCTGCTGCTCTAAACTCAGTGGCGGTGCCATTTTGCTACTCCTCCATCCGCTCGTAGAAGCACCCGCAGCTGTAGCTATAGCTACGGGAACCAGAAGGAGGAATAGACTGAGATCATGTCAAGAGACTAAATGCAGGGTACACAAGGCCTGACACCGTATCCGCATTCATGTTCTCGCTGCCCCTCAGTCTTATAAGAAAAAAACGTTCTGAAAGAACGCGACAAAAGCGCCAGTCACCGGCCTTTCTGTTGAGCACCATTGACGAGGCGCACCAATGGGTCGACATGCTTGTTTGCTATCGGCCATTCAAATGCAGTCTGGCACTCTGCTAGGGGCAAGCCTCTCTGTCCACTGCGTTTGATGCCTCTTCGAAATGCCAAGCGGAAGATGCGCGATCGTTCTTTCTTGCTTCGCGCACCCTTTCCAGTAGTTGTTCCGCGGGGTCATCGTATCACCGGTGACTTATATACTCCTCATATCGCTTATAGTATTCCATGGAAGTGTAGCTAACGATGTCCGTGTACGAATGCCTTAGTGGCATTGTGAACTTTTTAAGTTACACGATGCCTTTGCTCTAGCTAGTCCTTCTCAATTGTCGTCCATGTTTCTATAGCTCGTTTCACCGTGACAATCGTTAGTCGGTAAGCGAATGACTTAGCGTTAATGAAACACTGCGCCGCTGTTTTTGGAATAAACCTCAATAAAGTTCTATGATCGTGTCAAAGCACAAATGTTATTAGTGAACCAAATCGTGCTTGACTTGTTGCAATGGCACCGTTCGCTTGATGCCGTACAGTTTCTGCAGACCATAAGGATAGATGAGATGTAATATGTCGTTTTATGGTGAACGATTAATGCCTCAATGCATTCCGTATAACATAATTAACACACTCACTTACCGAGGTACATATAAATAGATAAATGTAATAAGTTAAGGGCATAATGACTTCGAATGAGCGTTGTGAAGATCTCAAGCTGGCTGACAGCTGATGTTATAGTAACTAATAACGAAGCTAGTTAGATAGTTATCAGATGAAGTTGGAATAGATAAATGTGATGCTTCATGATCTCCGCGATTGATATGTAGCTAAGTAGAGCATTTGCTTAGTTAACTTCCATTAAGCTTCATTCTAGACCACTTAGGCAGATCGATTTAAATTGTGCGATAGTTGCGTTGGAGTTGAACTTCTGCAGACTCGTTAGTATTTTGCAATCTTAAGTTAGAAATAATCAGACCATTCGATATAAAACTTGCATTTATCGCTTATAACACCCAAATTTACGTTTTTTTCTATGTGCGTTGATACGAATGGACAACAGACATTGTTGCATTCTTTATTTTGCCTCGTCATTTAATCCCTTGCTCTAATTCATGAGGATTAACCACCATATCCCACATCTTCTTCCTACTCACCCCGTACAAAACACAAGTATTGATTATTAGTAATTTTCCACTCAATGTGGAGGTGATGGTCAGGCTAGTAGCGCTGCCAAACCCTGCGAGGGACCTATTTACTGCTTTCTGCTAATACGCTAATGACAGGTCCTCACCCTCGCTGTCGTTTGGCTTTCCTTCTCTTCCTCATTCTCCGGCGAACCCTGTGTGCTCCAATTAGGCCGAATTTCGCGTTTAGCACTGTCAGCTTGACAGTGCCCTGTCCCGCGTCCACAACCAGCGTCAGTGGACTCTGCCTGTTATTACCGCCCACAAGAAAGATAGCGCTGGGCGTGAGATCTTCTCGCACAAGCTCATTCTCGGTGCCTGTCGCCCTTCTAACGACAGCGACAAACGACGTTTTACCATCTTCTCTTGGGGCTTTGGGCTGACCCCATTCCAAGCATTCCAGTGGTCATCGTTGTAAAACGCAGAGTAACCTACTCCAGCCACACTGATGTCTTTTCACTGTCGCAGTCCCTCACAAAGTCCGACTGAGTTCCAATGGTGACACCAGTGAAAGAAAATCCTGTTGCCATCATCGAGGGTAGCTTTCCACGCCCCATATCGCCGACAAGTCTGCTGTTTATGAGCTGACTCAACTGATGACCCGCAGCACGGGGAGCCTATACGGAAGCAACCCGTCACCCACCATAATGTAGATGAGGGCCAGAAAGAAAGAGACGCGAAGACCGTCGGTGACATACGTACAAATGGACGGTTCAAGTTTCGTTCAACTTGTGCGTGCAAAACGCAATGGCGGTGGCAGCGGCGGCTCATCGGCCTGTGGGTCTAACTGTCAGTTAACTTTCGTCCAGTCGGCATCTCGACCTCATTTCGGAGGCACTGCAGTTCAACTTAACTTCACAAGATTCTATTTAAAACAACGAAAGCTTTCAGTGACCATTCCTAGATAAAGCTAGGCGAATACTGTGATTGAGAGACGGCTAAGAAGACTAGAAGTACAAGTAAGCTCATTTCAATTTAATTAAGAATTTGCAATTGCGATATGCTGGTCGTTCTCGTCATCATCTCTATCATCATGTGAGGTATCTAAACATTGCCATGTGCTTGGTATGTGGATTTTCCTTTTAAAATGATAAAAACAACGGAGACGATGAAGAGGGCCTACAATATACATACGAGACTTTGGCTCGCCGCGGGGTATATAGGCCATAAACCGCAGGTCTTGGACTGATTCCTGTCTAACTAATTTGGCCTTTTGCCGAAGTGAGGTGTGGGGCAGATGGTGTAGCGTTCACGCTATTCGCGGAATGTGGGGGTAGCTCGTTAAAAACTACACGGCATCACACAACGAGTTATATCGAAGTTCGTGATTTGTAAGTAAAGATCTGTAAGTGCATGGATATGTTAAGTTGCCAAGTTGAAGTCGTGACAAAAAATCAAAAGGTCTGATAAATGAAGTCATTGAGCTAGCCCGACAGCTGAGGAATTTTGCTTTGTGCCCTACCAAGACATAGGTCTGCGCTGAAAAATAAACGTTATCATGACTTCGCTTATTATAATGAATTTTGGGTTCTGGTCTCATTATAACCTATATGCCTAGTACAGGATATATTTTTATCTATGTTACTCTTATATCCATCTTCGGAGTCAGCGTTGCATTTGGGTCAACGAAATAGCACAAAATTACTATCATCTGCTTGAAAAACCCTCGTTTCCGTCTGCTTGTTTCGAATGCATATTCCAATAATTGGTAACGAAAGACGCAGTTAAGCAAACAGAAAGTGGGTTCTCAGACCTCCTCGTGTCCGTATAATAGACTGCTATCATATCCCATGCGAGATGGATGAGCCAATGCATCGGTGACCGCTGAAACTACAGGTTCCTTCAAATGTCGATTTTGAAGAGAGTTCAATGGTTACCAGGCCATTCAACAGAGAACGAACCTCATTTAGCTAGAGTTCCCGGCATGTCAGGGCGTTATGGTATCAGTTCTCTAACTTACTCGGTTAACTTCTGCATGCAGCGGCTAAGTGGCGTCAACAGCACAATTGATCACTATGGAATTACGGCGTTAAGCGTTATTGTACCCAGTGGACGATACAGATTGATATCAGCTCAACTTACCCTGTTGCGCGTTTCGAGAAGAATGCTGTGAGTCCTGATGAAAGGACAAGGACTCCTGAACTCAGCCAACGAGCACATCTGTCTGAATACGATCAGTAGCAAGAAGCTAGGTAGAGCGAAGGTCCGAAGGCGAACGTTGCAGTGTGGGACTACCTCACTGACATGTACCTGGCACTTTCTACGAAACATGCAAGCAGATATGAAAAAGGCGGCCTTCGTTACAGACCAAACAGAGGTATAAACGATATGGATTAATAACAAATGGCCGTGCTCAGAACACAAAACAAGTCAGCCGACTGATCGAGTTATTACATAATAACCAATTTTTTTTGGAGGCCGTAGTAGACCTTGATACAACATTCGTTCTTTTAAGCTCCATTTTCATTAAACTGAAGACCTAAGGTCTGAAAAA
This sequence comes from Varroa destructor, assembly GCF_002443255.2. Lineage (NCBI taxonomy): Eukaryota > Metazoa > Arthropoda > Arachnida > Mesostigmata > Varroidae > Varroa > Varroa destructor. The sequence goes on along the minus strand of NW_019211454.1, from coordinate 16,033,355 downwards.
GTAAAATATAGTTATCTGTTGCCATTAATGCGACGATCAGTGGACGCCTTAGCCTTCGTACTAGTGCCATAAAAGGCAGCAATTCGGTATTAAGAAAACACTACGACATTACAGGGTGCGGCAATAACCAATGCTTTGCAAAGGAATTATCAAAAGAAGCAGTGATCACGAGCGCTGAGAGTATAATCCAGTGAATCACTTCTGGTAGTTATCGTTTTCATTGTTGTTGTTGTTTTGTTACAAAAATTTTGCGCATCCGCGACAGCAGGCACGAATTGTCCCTCACAGAGAAAGAGCGTTTTTTTCGGCCTTACACTAAGACGTTCTATTCCAACTTTGCAAATCTCTTCTCTCTGCGCTTCTTGTAGAAGGCCAATAAAGCTTCCTAGAACGTCTAGAAGAAGTACTTTAATCTTCCTAACCCCTGCTCAATATTAGAATTCGCCGCCAACGTACACTGGACCAGGTAAAATTAAGGGAAGAAATCCGATTACCCACTAGAAAATCTTAGTTTGCGTGAAAAGTAGTGGGTCTACGATCCGAAAATTCGCTGTTTATCTCGTCGTTATTATCATGCTAACATCTTTGCTTGCCTGACCGGACCATGGAAGAGCTACCCTGCTAAATCTTAGCTGGTAGCTGGCTCGCTCTCTTGTTAATCATGAGTAAACGGTTGCGGAGAAAGCTAAAAAATATTACACTGTATAAAGATCTCATTTTCATACCAGCGATTTCCTCTGTTCTCTGTTCGTTGACGTACGTCTAATGCAGTTTATATCGGGACCCATAGGTGATTAATCATATACTAACAACGTTATTTGAACATGTAAATGTTTTTTTAGTACTATCTCCTTTCTTTGATTAACTGTACGCATTATCTTCACCGAGTGCAGATGTACACGTTGGATAGTTCGTCTAAATTTCTGCCGGAATTATCGGCAATCAAGCGAAACGATAGCAGCTTTACGTATATATTTTTACCGCTTGATATACACCAGATAGTACGAATATGCTTCTTGAGTATCAGTGCGTCAATTCGACGTATGTAGATATCAGCATATATATCGAGTTTGGTCAATGAAGAATTCACGACTATAATGTAGGCATTCAGCCAAGGTGCATTGGACACTGCGTCTATCTGGCCAGCAGTAACGATTTCGACCAATGCTAAGCTACCCTATACAAGTCTCTCTTTTTCGAACTAAGCTTCCATGTCAAGATAGACGTGCCTATCTCCATGCGAGAGCATTTACGGTAGCTACCAATCGTCCTATCGCAAACACATTGACAAGCCTCGGCAAGGACAGCTGTGTCGACCGCCCAGGGTAGCCGTTCTCGTCACCCATTCGAATGTCGGCTTTTGAAACCTCGCCTTTCGCCCGACTGTCGGCTTGTGAATGAGACGATTCGTGGCCACCGCTGACGGTGTAGCCACGCAGTAAAATATGATAGGCATGGGGAAAAAGTACCCTTTGCTTTGCCCGCAAGGGTTGCGATGTGAATGAAACGTTTGTAGCATATACGTAACGTCAAATCTCTTTACAGGCTGCCCCACATTCTTCCCGCGAGTAATGTTCACGGGCTGCCACGGCGTAGGGTGCTAGCGACAATGTGGCGAACTTGAATTTGCGACGAAACTCGAAAAACTCATCTGGGTTTTTTAAAAAATGCCCGCCTCCCCTCCCCCCTCTGTGGATGCTAGAGCTGAGTAGTCGTCGAGGCCATTGCATCACAAAGCGCACCGATGGTGTGCAGCGTCTACGTATGAGTGTCTATGCCAGCTCTTGTATAGTCGAGCAAAATCTCGTTTTATTTCTCTCTGTTCTTTTTCCTAAATCTTCACTTATGTAGGCATGAATAACGACAGACCCCCCCCCCCCCCCGCCAAAAAAAACTCGACCCACTCTTACGTACGCACCACGAACAAGGTGGCGCAGCAACGGCCCAGCCACCCGTAGTTTGATTTTAGCGTGTGCCTGCTCCTAGCACGCCTTCCTTCAGGTTTTCCTCCAGTTTTGATTGTTCGACAGAGTCTGTTCAACCTCTATTCGATATCGCTTTCGTCGTCATACTTTTCCAGCTCCTCCATTGCTGTCACAAAAGCCGACACACGTTGTCATCCCTCTACCTCCTACATCACGCCACTTTATCCCACCCCCGGGCACAGTTGCCCTTCGCGTGGCGTAGCCGAACTGCCTTCATCTTACTCCCCCCCCCCCCCCCAACTGGTGTCGTTTTTGGTTACAAGAGGTGTTCTATATGCGCAGCTGAAGTGAGAGTCATAAGCGCGCGCTTACGTAAAATACCAGAATACATCTATGCGATAGTGGGCGTGCGACCTTGTTGCGTGTTGGATAAGGAAAAGGCAGCATTGATGCCGACAGATTGGTGACCTGCCAAACAAAGTTGCAAAGAAGGGCAGACGATACAAAGAGCGATGTGCTTTCCAAGGGGTGGTTGGGTCTTTAGGGCGGGGGGGGGGGGGGGGGGGGAAAGGGATGGGGAGAACAGCGATGAAAACGTTAAACGTTGGTTTCTGTCGGCGACGACGACGAAGGCTAATTATTGTTCACTTCTACGGTTATTGCGGCAATGACCATCTTCGTCGTTGGCACTCATTACACACATCAGTGGGGTGCTGCTGGCAGTGGGATGGGAGAAGTACGGAACGACTCAATGGTCGCGTAGTCAAATGACCGACCCGTCTCTCTAAACCGTGTGTACTTGGCACCCCGCCCCGTACTACGTGCCAATGGCAATGCATACAGGGTACATGACCAACTCTACGAACCGTTTAAAACACAACATCATGCGGCAAAGGAATGGATGATGCAAGAATATAGTATATATCACAGGTAATCATAATTTGATTTGTTGCTGAAGCAGGTTTTTTATCCGTGTTACTCAATCAGAGATAACGAATAAAAAAACACGAACTACGAACGGAAGTTCTCAAGTACGATAAACACAGAAATTTACAGATTGCTCGAATTCGAAAGAACTTATATATCGAAGATATCAATACATAGCTTAACGGTTGTAGAGTCCTCACCGTTGGATGCTGAAGGTAATGATGAATCTTATAGGCAGTGATCGCGGTCATAGAGGTATATATAGCGCTAAACGTAAGCTTGAATGAGTGTCCCATTTGCAAGAGTAAGAATGGGCATTCAATGGCCCAGTAATCGGGAGCGTTCCAATAGGACACATGGTGAACAAACTTTGTTTCACCAATTTCGTGCTCGTACGCGCTTGCGGCCACAGCAAGAACACAAAATTATAAAAAAAAAATCATTTGTTCGTACCACTCGAGTGCTGCGTGATTCAACATTATAAGTTCCACTAATTCCAATGGAAAGGAACTTCTCATGCGGAAAGGATAAACGTAAAAGTACAATCCTAGGAACCCCCGCAAAAAAACAGGCGGGCTGTCTGGAATCGTAATCTCATTTGCGCAACACATGTTGCACACGACATGTTGCACACTGTAATGAGAAAGCAATTTTGCACTGAATCGTGTTTATGACAAGCATTTACTTCAAACATGGTTTAATAAATTATCTGCAGGATGCTTCCAACATTTAGTTATAATAGAAAATACTATGCCAGACGTCCTCTATGAGTTTGTTTCTTTCGCGCCAATTCAGACATAAACTATTACTAATGAATAGACAAAACTACATATATATATGTGTGTGTGTGTGTGTGTATAAGATGCTTTTTGTGGTGGTACAAAAAAAACTAGATAAAATGATCGCCAAAATTTACCAGGATCCGTCGATAGCTACGATACCATCGAAAAACTAAGCACTTACCGCCACACAGTTGTTAACCATATGAGGAAATTTCATTGAAAAAGAGCTAGATGTTTGTGACACCGCAAGAGGATCTCGTTGACTCGTCTGTGAAACCTTACGAAGTCGAGCGAAATTTTCAAAGAGGTTTGTCACGAGTGATGAGAGATGGATGACATACAACAATAATGCGCAAATAAAAAACGCATGTCCTATAATTCGTGGCAAAATCCAGACCGATGCCAACAAAGGGGGTGATTTGTTTTGGTGGGGTTGGTAGGGAAGCGCCCGTTATAATTAGCTGACATCTAGCAGAACGATTCGTTCGGACATCTGCTTTTAAGTACTATCAAGATTATACCAAACCGCCGAAAAAATCGACCAAAACTAGACCTCACAAATCTCTAGCTACCTGGCAAACATTGAAAGGACTTACGTAAATTATTTGATAGATGTGCCATATACCCTGATATTGTACCATTATCTAACTCGGTCTCTGCAGAACTCCCTTAATGATGTTAAGTTAGCCTTCATGAAAAGGTACAAAAATCATTTTTCGCTCAGAAGCCGCAGAAATTCTATAGGTACCGGAAAAATGCCAAAAGGTCATCGACTAAAATGATGCATATTTTATTTAGTAATATTATTTTAAAACATAGAAATATGGCTTGAAAACGGTCAATATATTGTCGACAACTATTGTATACATACATATACATAACAGTGTTTTCTGTGGGCCTAAAGGAACCACTGACGGAACTTCCACCGGCCGAAACTCAGATGGTCGGCGTACCAGTCATCTTCTACCTAAACAGCTTCAAAGCCTACGTCTAGTTCGTCCGGGGAGTCAAGCAAGTCCTGCTATCAGGCTGTTCGCCATCGGCCTAGTTTAGTTGACGGTGTTTGTTTATCGAAGCAGGAGCAGAGCAGCAGGATCAATAGCAGGTAACGTTCGGTAGCAAGCAAAGCGCTAGCAGACGTCGCAAAAAGGAACGGCAGAAATGAGCCGAAGGAAGCCGGACAGAACAGCGAGCGCCGAAGAAGGTTTCTCTGTCAACACTTTGTCTGACGTAATGATGATGGTGGTGAAGTCGGTGAAGCTGTGAAGGTCGAATTTGTTGTTGGCAGGAACCGTAGTGGCAGTACCGGCGCACATAAGCACAGTGTCATCCTCCCAAAAAGTATGGTCAGCAGCCGTTGTAAGCCGTTAACGTGGGTGTCCGGCTGTGCCGTGATTAGAATTGTATCACTGAGTACACTAGCGCTCTTTTGTTTGGCTTCTCGCCGTTACGCGTTTGTCTATTTGGCGGAGCCTGAAGTCGAAGACGGCATCATGAAAGATTTGTCGTTATCATTAGCACCCAACTCACGTGGTATAATGTCAGCGAAACGCTCAGTATACCGCGCTAAGTTTATAAATAAACAAAGCAAACATGTCCAATGACATTAGTGGACACACTGTGCAAATGACAACAAGAATAATAAGCAGCCGCTAACCAATCATAGCAGACGATGATTATATGTTGACGTGCACAACGTCAACAAAGACGAAGTCCAATGACAAATAACAAGCAATAGAAAAAAAAAGGACAAGCTTAAAAGAGGCTGTTAAATTTGGTTTCTGTCCCTTATTTTTTCATAAAAGAAAGAATTCTCCCATAGACAAAATAGTGGGGCACAAACCAGTGAAACATTTTCTACGGAAGCTCTTTCGGGTGGGCTCTAAACGACCACTCCGCGAACATTCACTGTCCAGACCAGATGTACGCTAATTTCAATGTAAAATTTATCGGAGTTAAGCGTGGAAACAGCCTTACTCCAGATAAAATATATGCGATTGTTTTTTCAAGCAAACTGCTTGTATTGATTCAATTTTCTATCGCCCCCGCTCACCGTCTTAAAAATAGTACCGCTGAATTTTCTTTCGGCGTGCGGCAAATCAAATAAAGAGATCCAACCTGACATGCGCCATTCTGAAGCCTACTCCTGGCAGCATAGGATTTTGCTCGAGTTTTTTCGATTATCATACGGCCCGCCTCCTTGAGAAACGGACCATTGCAATTCTATCATGCTATACGTTTTTATTAAATGAAAGACTTGCATATATGCTTGGACTACACCTCTTCATCGCTAGACTCCTGTATCATATAGCGTCGTCCGTTTGCTCGTTGTTCCATACCGCGTCAGCTATTGTCCAGCAGCCCCGTGGCCATATCAACGTTTCGTGCTTTGTGTAACAACAATAAAAACACGAGCTGTCGTAGCCCGTATATCAGTATCGACAGCCCTCCCAATTTGACAATTTGCCGCTCTTTGTAGAACGGATGCATTATCACTTCTTCTTGCCGAATGTCGTTCACTGTATTTGCTCTTCTCCCATGTAGTCTATGATATTCGACGAGCGTGGGCCCATACCTTTCGCGCGGTTGCGGCAAGCCTCCGAAAAAGAACGTTTTCGGCGAAGAATTCTCTTACCGCGATACTGCAGCCACTACACTGCTGTACACGTTCATCACTAACTTCGATGCGAGACGTGAAGCATGTTGTGGGCGCATTTACATCTTGCTCTGTCTTGTAATGGTAAGGTGTTACTACAAACACACGAAGGAAAAGTGGTTGAGCCGCACACGAGATGACAAAGAGCGTTGCTAGGCGCGACGCTCTTCAAGACCTGCACATAGGGTAAGGGGACAGTTTATGGCTCTGTACAAGGGACTCGTAATGGCCCTGCAAGTCGCCCAGAGGTAAGGGGCCGAATGAATCGAACACTCAGACACCAAGACTCCAAGAACCCCGCAGTACGTAAGGTCTTGGCAACCGTTGTCGAGCCTATAGGCCGTTATCAGAGTCGAACGATTTCGAGTTAGAGTTAGGAAATTATCTTTATTTGCCGTTGCGTTCCCCTCAGCGCTTTGGGGGCCTAACATGAACGAGGCGCATTGGCCTGTCTGTCTTTCGGCACTGTACTGTCATTTCCTGTGTGAACCTCTTTATACAGCCCGAACACACTCTTGAGAAGGACGCGCTTCCCACAAGCCCTGCAGAAGCTTGAAACTCAATTGAGTTTACTCTCGTCTACCTGTCTCTCGATGCTGGAGAACCTATTGCTAGAGAAGCAGTAGTTGCGTGTGACAAGCAACGGAGGGTTACCTCGGCACGCTTCACGTTTGACGAGTTTTTTCATGTCATTTTCGAGGTTCATTTGAGGAATCGGAGCGGATCTGCAGTGCAGTTACCGACTTCAAAGGAAGCTGGCAGAGCCAGCGGTTCAATAGTCACGAATTAGTTGTTACTGATATGGTACAACCTAAAACAGGGAGTCTCAAAAGATTTTCACAATTTAAATGCGTAGCTACTGAGTGAGGCTTTTACGCCGAATCCAATTTGCAGACTATGGCGATGTAACGGTGTTGCATCGTAACAGGTAGATATAACAGTAAAAAGACAGCCTGAATATTACTGTAAGGCCACAAACACGGTGGGTTCTATTTAGACTAACAAATACATGGAGTTTTTATACCTGTGAATTCGTTAGTGGGCATCATGTGGCTTCGTCATGTGGGCAGCTGTTGTACTGTATTGTGTAGATAAATGAAGTCTATCGATTAGTACAGTCTTGCTTTAATTAATTCAAAGACGCATTCAGGTAATTTGCATAAACTTAGTATACGGGACACGTTTAAGTATCTTATATGTATAGATATATATGTATACATATATCTTGTATGCTAAGTTCTTTGGCTGCTTCACTGACGACATGAGGTCGCATATTCGGAACGAAGCGTATTTTGTACAATATCACAGCTTGAAACGTAATGTAACATTCTGTTTTTGTGCTTAATGCCGCAAACACGTCAAGGCGAATCGATATCTTTGAAATTGTTAGTTTTGCTTCTGTTTTTTTTTGTCTTTCTTTCGCAATTAACATACACATACATTCTGATGAATCAAATCATAACTAACCTTATTATGCACTCTTCTTCTGTTGTTATGATTATTTTCTGGATCTGAATAGGCACCTTCAACACACAGCCTGCACCAGTTCTGTTTCGCTCGTGTATCATCAATGAACAGGAGCTTAAATACGACGAGACCCGCCAAAATCTCAGCATCTTCGTTGACGAAGTGCGGCCATTATCCTTCGACAACGGAATTGATTATATACAGGTGGAGCATGGCACCATACTTAATTTCAGGTGCGTACCAGCATGCACCCATTATTACTCACTAGCGCCATTCTATTTGAAATTTGCCGCCATACGTAACTGAGAGCCAATCAACAATTTATCAAAATTGCTTGACTTTCACCCGATCTTTTTTATTACAGCGCAAATTTTCGGGTACTAGGGGACGTATTCTAAAAACTATAAAATTCCTATGATTCTCGTTTTGTCGCTTTAATTTTAATATCTTTAGCAAACAAAATTTTGCCTATAGTACGAGAGTGAGCATTTTCATCTTCGTCCATAAAGTCAACGACACGGTGTGTAATTAATTTCATGCCTTTTCGATTGTTTAGCTTATTTCATTTACTTGTCGCGCTATTATTTTCGATTTCGGTAAAATTATATTTTTCGCAGTTCGAATTAGACTTTAATTCAAGTATATTTGAACTATCGTAGAGGGCGAAACGTAACAAGTGTCGATAACTATCGACAACTACAATCCGTAAACAAGAATATTCTAATTAAGCGAGGATGTGGCAATACTGTGTTTTTTTTTTTTACCAAAACTGAAGATACAGTTTGGTTTAGTTTCGAGTGCAAGTTCTGTGCTAGCAGGAATCAGCCGTCCGGAACAATGTCTTACTTACAAAGCTTGAAAGACTCATTTGTGATTTGGTTGTAGCTTTGCAGCCTCAGATCGATGCTACAACGGCGGTACTCCGTTCTAAACCAAAATAGCCACAATTATTTACTTAACCCCACAAATCCTAGCTCGAATCTTAACTGAATTCGAATATGACTTTTTGAACGTAAAGCTAGATCCTGTTATGCTGCTAGAAAATGCAACGCTTTCGCTCAACGACACCCATTGCGTGAATCCGCGGAAACGTGTCATTCGAGTCGTCGGATGCACTGCCCTACGTTTGACAATGGGACTGCGAAGGAACTGACAGGGCGGATCTGGCTGCCTATAGGCGTTGTTGTTGAAGGAACTGGATCAACGTTTCCCCTTTGCTCGCAATAGCCTCTAGTATTTCTGTGCTGTTGCAGGATGCCATCACAGTCTACGCTAGCGTTGCCTCTAGACGAAATTGTGTTCATTCCCTGGAAAAATGCTACTATAATTGTGCGAGAGGTGTAATTCAAGCGGGGAAAAACCTCTAAACTCGTACTGCCTTCCTCGTACTCGTACTGCCGCTCATCATTTTCCTCTGCTTCTATATCAATGACGCTCCTCTCTTGTGCAGAACTTAGTTTTGCCCGCTCCATCGCTTCACGGAGCGCCGTTTTCATCGAATAAGTATGGACCGGAGCTCGAACACCGTTCACTCCTTTACACCGCAGCTGCAAGCGGTAGCATCAGCTTTTATCTGGTAACAGCAGAATAAATAGTGACAGTGCAATGAAAGCACAAATCAATCGTGATGACAACTCGGTTGTTTCCATCAGTTCAAGTTTCTGGGGCCTCCAGCACATGGTCGTCTGCACGTGAGGCGTCTATAGCGCATCGCCCTGTGGGGACTGGGTCGTGAGGCAACGACTAGCAACATTCCGTTGTACAACGCTGCTGCGCCAGTAGACACCGATGGAGTGTGGGAAAATACTTTTGTCCTGCGGAAGCAGACAGTCTCCCAGAAGTCCTTGGTAGAGATCCTCGGAGTTCTTTCCCAGACGAGGAAGATCCTGGTTCTTTACTGTGAGCGGAAGTAGCAGCGGTGGCACTGTGAAGTGTACTGCTGCGAGGATACCGACTACATGGGGGACCGGGGAGGGCGGCGGGGGGGAGTGTTGCAGCGTAAGGATGAGTTCAGCTACCCTCTCGTATATTGTGCTCGTGCGACTCGATGCCGCCATTACGGCAGCGTCAACATATACTTCCTTTTCTCTGGCGCCTACGACCATAAGCTTCCACCGACCGAAGCTCTGCCGTCGCAAGCGTCTACATAGAAAATATATATTTTTTGGAGAAGGAGGCCGATTGGGTAACTTTGTGTCTACATGTACATGCGTACGTTTGCGTTGTTTGTGAGATTTGTGCGGCTTGGAACACTTAGGTTTTAGAAACCTGCTGGCGATGCGTACTATAGATGCAATTGAATGTGGCACATCTATAGGGATTAGGAAGCCCACTTCATGAGACACGCGCAGTCCATGGCGGTAGCATAAGTAGCAGCAACCTTTCTGCTATTGCTACTACGGTTGTATAAGATCTACGGAAAAAGCACAAAAAGCAAAAGACGCCCGGTTACAAAGCCCAATGAAAGCCTTAGCTGCCCATCATCTCATCGAAGACTAAGAGAAAGCCTGGGGCACACCAGCGACCACTCTCAAAACATGAAGCATGCCATCATGGGTGTGCTGCCATCGGCAAGGACTCCTTGATACTACCGACGTTGCAGCAGCGGCATTAACTGTACTAACCGGGGCAAAAAACAATAGCGTTGGGAAAATGCCTAATGCTGAAGCCCACATATGTTCTAGCAATGGCTGGATCTAAATGATTTGCTAACGGTATATAGTGGAAAGCGACGGTTGGCCAAGCAACTGAAACTGGTTTAAGGCCATTTGGTTGTTGTTTCAGTGTTGCGTCTTCGCTCAATCTAGTCGATGCAGCTTGTCTGCAGAAGCGTCCTGCGTACGTCGCTCAATGTGAAATAGAATATTCAGATATCAACAAGTGTCACTGGTTATGCTGCCGAAACGAGTGAAAGAAGAGCGAAACTAAAGGAAAGGCTACGAGAAGGCAGACGTTATGTCTCAGCGCGTAAAGATGCTAGTACAGAGAATAAAAGCGACAGTGTCACGGAAATAACAAAATTAAAAAAAGCGAAATTGTCAAGGTGCTGCCCATGGCGCTACTGTTGTAAGCAATCATAATGAACTCTGATCATTTGTCCTACCTAGTAGACTAGGCAAGTGGGCAAAAAGTTAATTGCCCAAAGATATATTTCAGGAAATTTGCCTGATTGTAATAAAAAGGAAATACTCGTTACGGGACTCGCTTTCCCATAGAAAAATACGCTCAGCTAGGTCGCTTGGATCTGATATTGTAATGTAAGTCACAAAATGATGCGGAAAGAAAGAGCGCATGTCTCAGGGTTTACGTCCATTGCTATTGTCTTATTGAGCGCTGTTCGAGACGACCGGTGACTTATTTTAGCACAAAGCGAAACGTATCTATACTTAATAACGTAGTCAGATCACCTTACATATTACTAGCCCTGACAAATAAATACGTTATTATTATAATAGCACTATGGAGTGACAGGTTGTTTTAGTTAAGGATAAGTACTTGTTAACTATACATACTGTGCACGTAACATTTCTCGTTCTCGTACTTCAGGTGCAATGACATCTTCAAGTTCAAATTGGAAGGAGTGACTTCAACGAGATGTGTCGACGGCGAATGGACCGAGGACGTTCCCGAATGCCTTCCGACGGCAGCCATTTCAAATGCTAACTCGACCCGTGAGTCTCCGTTTTTCTAAGCGCCCATACTCATGAAACGCCCACTCGTCTATTAAAATGAATTCGCTTTTATCGATTTGTCTCCCTTCTGGCCACCTATCTAAATTATGCTAATGGCAGACGTTTGAACGAATTGCCCCACTGTTACGCAATCCCTGCGTCACACGGTAACCGTCCCTCGTGCGGCCGAAAGCACAGTAACTGAATGCAACTATATAAGATTCTTTTTTTGCGATTTGGAGAGCTCAGGTCCTGCTTTTCGTGCTGCTTGTTTTCTTGCAAAATAAGAGGGCAGTACCCTTCTCGAGGATCCACCTTCAATCTTCTTTTAGATCCCGCTACCGTTATTGACCCATGTATTAGTTGACAGGTGTACGTCAGACTGAATGGACTAAAGTCCGCACTTGAACGACAGCTGCCTTGGGATCAGGCCAAACAGATGGTCTGTTCATGGTGTTACTCCCCACCAACTTTCCGCCTTTCAGTCGTATGGATTTTCCGTCGGTACCGTTTACTGCTGCTCCTCGGTTCAAAAGACGCGCTCGTTCCCTATTCTTCATAAGCTGGGGTCACAGATACAGCCCAATGGAAAGGACATGGGCAGTCAGCCGAGCCTTTGCCCACCATTTGCCTTGTTTGCGTTAGCGATCAGAATTTGGTAGTTAGGGCCGTGTTGGCAGCAAAAAGCCCTCGTCTGCTCAAGCGGCTGCCTGGCTTACCACCTTTTGCGAGTTGCTGACCTAGCTTATGATGGTTTTGGTAAGCTCCTTTCTCTGGCATGCCCTTTTTCCACCTCTCATGGCTGCCTGCTTCCCAAGAGACACAACGAATTACAAATCAGCGGTTTCACGAGGGAATTTGTTCGGCCATTCGCTATCCAATTGCTTCTTCCTTTGGGTTAAAAGCTAAGACAGCGGTGAACAACAGCAATCGAAGAATGGGAGCACAACGTGGCTTATATTTATTGGCTGAATGTCGTTACCAGCGACCACATTGTGTGTAAAAGTTTTGTTGTCGAAAACAGGCAAAATAAAAACTCATATAGAAAACAAATGGAGACGGTTAAGAAAAACAAACAGTATTAGTTGATTTTTTCGGCCAGTGAAGCAGCTTGGTCTTATGCTGATACGGCCACATGGCTTTCTGTCCTCTCATTTGGCTGCCGTCGTCATCTTTGTCACAATCCAAACGGTCCATGTGGCCAGGCATCACTGGTGGAAGCTACGCGGCCCTAAGTACGAGTAGCCCCGCGGTTGCTTTATAGAACGCTAGTTCCGTAAAGCAGGCCTTCTAATTTCTGTCCATTCGACGCTCGTTCAGTTTACGATCGGAGCGGATACAAAGTGGAAAAGGTTTAGAATAACAGCAAGCTTGACAGAAGGGGGAGGGAGAGAGAAGCAGAAAACAGGCATACAACGAAGAGGACAGAGAAAAAGGGACAAATCGCTGCTTTTCTCTCTGGCAGTTTTAATGAGAGCAATCTGCAAGGCGCGTAAAGTATATGGGAGGGATGATGGGCCTATGTGCAATAGAACCCTGAGCACTCTGACCTTCGGTCATGCTACTAAACAAAGTCGTCACCGTTACCTGCCCGAAAAGCGTAGTCCCGTGACGACAATGTCCTCTGTCTTGTTCCTGTACCGATCTGTGTAATGGCTGTCATAGACGTTTCATTTTCTTTTATTGCCTGAAAACTACTAGAAACGAAACAATGGCACATCTGGCTAGACCATCAGCAAGCTTTAACCTCACAGATACATACACACACACACACGAATTACTCCTAAATATATGGGTACCGAAAGCAATCCATACAAATGGGGACACTTTTCCTGCTGCTCCAGTTCGGCAAAGTGGTATATGAGATTGAATTGCCTGTAAAGTGAACTGGCTTAGCATAGGTATGGACTGTCGTCAGATGATCGTTAAGCGATTATCCATCGACGGCAGAGGCGGACAACGCATAATTTTCTAGCTCGGCTGAGCTGGGTTGGGCTGGGTTCCAGACGAGTCTACGGCAGATGTAGCAAGACAAAATAGGCTGCGAAATTCTACCCCTTTCTAATTAGTAGTAAAGAGCGCTGGGTCTACTAAACTTCCCCTTTTTTTTTCAGTTTCAAATAAATAGAGATCTGACGGAGGTTTTCTCAGATCAATACGGCCTAGAACAAGCCGATATCAAGCTAGGAGAAGCAGATCAAGAAAAGCGAAAAGCCCAGGTCGATTCTAAATGATGCCATTGCCTTTTTAGCCTTTTCTTTTGTTACATCGAAGTAAAGCAAAACGATTGGAAGCGTCCGTCCACATACTTGCGGTGGAAGATCGGGATTACGACAGTTTCGTTCGAAGTCCATGTTTAGTTATGATGCGCCCAGTATCAGTGTTAGCAAAGCGACACTGCATGTGAACGCCACTTTTTTCCAAAGCATGATCCGATGCAACTTAATCAATTAAGAACGTTCTTTTTTTCTACTGAGGCGTTCGCAGAGGACGGCGAGATGTGAAGAACCAAAAGAGATAGTAATGAGCGAACGACTTCATTCAAATTCACACGACAAATTAGCAAGGAGAGATAAGAAATGTTGAATTTAATTGAGTCGTAGGGCCATATTTAGCTAGAAGAAACAAAATGCGGTACATACAACGCGGTTAATACATTAGAAGAAGTATCACGTAAATCAGGAATTCGACTACGCAGAGACTCCTTTGAGTTAGTCATGTACGGAAATAGAAACCAATTTTATGGGTTCAATTTTCCGCTGAATCTATTGGCTTTTTATTACGACTGACACTAGTGAGATCAGCTTTTCATGAAGTCATCCCGAACGGGTCCGACCACACTTATGACCTACTTGCCTTAGGCTCAATAGTGTTTGTCCGAGTCCTTCCGTCTGCTACATGATGCCTGTCGTCCTATCTAAATATACTGCAATGTTCGTGCGTTTAGTATATCATTTGAGTGAGCGATCCAATGGCTTGCAGAGTACAGAACGTCAGCATCAGTAACGAGGAAGAGCAGCGAGCGCGCAAAGAACAGAGAGAGGTAAATGGGAAAATCTGAGACGCCATAGGTTCAACACGGTCACCGGCGACGCAGGTGATACGGCGGTCTTATGCTCCGTATAATGCGTCTAGGTGAAACGAAATCCAAACGCTGCGCCCTGTCGGTGGGTAGACTTACTTGACAGTCTTCAAAAAAGAGCCCACGTAGATGTGAGACAGGCGTCTGTTTGTGTCTTCGTACTGTTGGTTGGAGCGCCTGTTGCTGGTCATGGCCCTGACTCTGCGGCAGCAGGACGTGGACAACGCAAAAGTCGAACGCTGTCAAACGGTGACGAAGCAGAGAAAGAAGAAAACGCGCTCGGCGCGCGGTCAAAAACGCCCGTATAAAAGCAAAAACTAATATAGTTATGCTTTGAGTTTCAAAGCAACAGCCTTCAGAAGCAGAAGGCAGTATTAGGCAGACATAAACAGAGGATACGAAGAGAATCGAAGTCCTTCGGAGAACTCGACTGCGCCCGACCTAAGCATACTATTGCGACTAATTCGCCGGTGTCGCTTCAGGAGAAGAGTCCGTGCTTTGCCCTCGTTCACCAACCTTCCGCGTGCGTTATTTTCTTCATTTTCCCAAAATTAATTGGAACTTGCCTGCTCATTTAGACACGAAATTATCTTTCATGGACACTTCGAATTTTTCCGTGCCGTCGCTCTTTACGACGCTAAATTATAGGTCGGAAAATTTAGCTATTTCGTTATATTGAGTCGGAGTCAACGAAGCGGTTTGCTAGCAGCCGATCTCTGCATTAGCATGCGCTGCTATGAGCCTCTGATTTGATTTTATCTCGCTCCGCTCTTGTAATCTTCATCGTCTTCGTTACTGATGTCGTATTTGAGAACAGTGAAAAAGAGGGGACCATTATTCTGAAATTACCAAAACGTTGCTTTTCTTTTCTCTGTATACAAATAGCATGAGAAATAATACCATATTCAAGTAAAATTTCAATATAAACTTTAGGATATCCGAAAAATCAAAGCAAATGTTGATATGAAATTGGATTTCCTCTGTTGTGGGATCACAAAAAGTTGTATTGACCTTTCAATATGTGCACAATAGCTGCCAGCGAGACGACCCGGCTCCCGCTCGGGCTTGCTTCGCAGATGGAGCCCCGCCATTAAGCGTCTCCAATATGGGCTCTCTGAATTACTACTACTACTACTACCACGTCGTCCGCTTAGCAGTTGCTGCTAACTCAGATAATGGGGACGAACAGTACCCAGGAATCTGTCTTGCTTGCTCACGTTCAGATATGGCAACAGGATAGAAGTAACTGTAGAGGTACCCATAATACTAGTATCACTTTGAGCTAGTGCAAGAAGGTAGCAAGTAGATCTCTCATCTCTTACATAGAGATTTGCCTGGGCTGCCGTCTGTATAGTCATGGGTGCGGTCTTCTGTCCCATACATTCTCCAGGAAGAGGAATGTACGAGGATAGATTGCTCGTAGGCCCTGTGGGCACATCTGGTCAAAAGACAAAGCACAGTCTGTAACATACTATGACACATGTTACCAGGACCTGGTAGCTCCGAACAAGCGTTGAGTTCTAATTGCGTTCGTTCTGGGTAGGTTGCTCACGCGATAGGGAATACAGGGACCGGTATGGCGGCGACTTCATCTAAGTCTTTGTCTTTTATTGAAGTCTAGTTGAAGTGAAGGCTCATAGTGGTGGTGCCAACGGATTCTCTAAGGGTATGACCCCCCCCCCCCCCCCCGCAACAATTGGGAGGTTCGATAGACAGGAACAGTAACAGGCGTAGGGTTTGGAGTGGAAAAGGAATGTTAAAGAGCACAGGATTGAAAATTGCTACGAACTAACTTTTTAATTTGCTTTAGCGCTGCTGACACAGCCGCTGCTGTTGCCCCATTTCCTTGCTTCGGTTCGCCACTGCGGTGGGCTGGTTTAGTGTGGAGTCATAGTTTTCCTTGCTGCCCGCTGAATCACGCTGCAGACTTAAGCCCATGAGTCTTGGTGCTTCCTGATTTTCCGTTTACTTCAACATTGTCGTGATTGCTTCACTTACTAAATGAATGGCTCAGATGTCGCTAGGGGTGAAGTGCTTAGGCAGCCAGTGAAACTGGCGGCAAGCGACGTCTTTTAATATCGCAAGGGATCTCCTCCACATACTGGCGAAGCTCCAGTATCTAAGAACCACAATATCCTGAGAGGTGCTAGAATCCCGATGAGTTGTGGCTGGGCGAGAGTAAAGCTTACATGCGCTAGTTCATATGCGCCGTACAGAGGGTTTATTATTTGAAATATGGTGACGGCAGAGGCGATCGCGGGGGAACGCACGCCAGCCAGTGCACAATAGGGCAGTTGGCGCAGACGAATCCATAAGGTGCAGAAGTTAGACAAAGTATAAACATGGAGAGAATTAAAGTCGGATCTAGAGTAGAATGTGCTATAAACCCAAAGTTAATTTTAGTGGAAGCACGATTATACGAGTGCATGACGATTTCTTATCATTATACAGGAAACGGAACGTTCAGTGCTTCTGGGCAGTGAGCGTGGCGTGCACGACCCATTGATTAGACGCAGCATACTTCGTTTAATATTTGTAGGTTTGCACTTTTGGATTAAGCTAATGAATAGTATAGGAATATCAACAAAAGAGGATTATTAAATGGTGTATCAGTAAAGCGGTAGGCCCAACTGTAATTTTCATTCTACGATAAGTTTATTCTTATAGACACGGCTTATATATATTATATTTTTAAAAATTAATAATTACTTATATTACACTGCAAGTTACTGATTTATACTGTTTATAAAACCCTAGCTAATGACTTTGAGTATGGATGAAGTATCAATAGACTACCAACGATGATCTTAATTGTTTGTTAGTTGCATTAGGGCATTTGAGATATGTGGAGGCGACATAATGTTACTAGGCTATCAACCATCAGCATAGCAGAATTGTACACTGAGTAGAATATTAATATTATCAATGGGAGCTTGGCAATTTTCTAGTAACTCAATTAATTGAGAAGAGTTCTCTAGATCCCAAAAGATACGCTCCGTGTTGCCGAAAATTAAGTGAAATTAATGTAAGTCAGTAGTGTTTAGGAAACCCCTTACATGGATCCTATGCGTTCAACCTACGCATTCGTTGATGGGTTTGCCCATTCCTTTTGTTGCTTAGTTGCTATAAGCACCGGATCTCAGGAGCCTATTGAACTTACTTCGATAGGCTCTTCTACACTTACACATGGTTCTTGAACGTTTGTGATGTAACACTTAACAAGCTTAAGTTAACCAAGGGATTAATGCCAAATGCTATATAAGGAGCTTCACGTCACCTTCAACTATTATAGACATGGGGTTAGCTAATACGAAAGTTTCTTGCGATCTTTGCAGAAGAAGAGTTGGAATTCCCGCCTACGTTGGATTTCCTCGTCGAAAAGGGCGAGTATGGCATTTCCGAAACAGGAGAGCTGGTCGTGTCACCCGGTTCTAATCTCTATTTATACTGCTTGTTCGAGCGGCACCAAGGGAATCCACAGTGGTCCTGGACCACTGAACGTGAATACGGCCGCGTATGGGTGCTCAAAGATAACGAATGGAGGTGAGCTAAGCTCTACTATCACTTTTTATGAAATTAAGTAGATGCGCCAGACCACGCCAGTTCTGTATTGTGCGGTTGAGGACTTCCGCTGGCGTAAAACAAACAGATATTTTCCAAGGCTTAAATCCCGCGTTCATTCGTCTCTTAGCACGTAATGTTCCACTGTCATTGTAATGACTACTAGACCTAATCTTAGGTAGAGATACTGAAAAAATAGAAGCATCACGGCAAAAATGTATAAAAGCTACACCACTGGAGTTGGTGGCGTCATCTAACTGGGCAATATTGATGCAGTAATGACAGTTCCATTTATGCCCAATTCTGGGCAAAGCCTTCCGCCTCCTTTGATGCAATGAGACTGGGAGGTGCATCTAGAATCGAGTGGAATGAAACTCAAGAGAAATATATGGGTCTATACGAAGGCAGAATAAGAAATAAGGACGTTGGAATATGGAGATTAGGGGCAAAGCAACATAAAGCATTTGAACGAAAAGGTCACAGATAGATATTATTGCAAAATTATTGCAGGGCACCGGCGATAGGCTATGCCATATTGCAACATTATACAAGGAGAGAGTATTGACACTGCTACACGTGCTTGTGAATAGAGAAAGTTAGCTGCTATTAAAACCGTCATATGGAAAATAAAACCACGGCGGAAAGATCGAGGCCGCTTCAAAATTGAGTGGTTAGTTTAAGTATTAATCAACTAAGTCGGGAATTTTTTTTGTTGCTGTCAGAACGGGCTAATATGTAACCGCTTCTCACGAAGCGGAATAAGCTCGACGCCATACTTCACGAAAGTCTTTGTGTTAAAAGACGTTCACGGAAGAGTAGGCAGTACGTCGAATCTGCCCTGGAACTGAAGACCAAATGAAAATTAGCATTAACTAGAAAAGGAAGTAAAACCCGAGAACCGACGCGCAAACCATTGTAACTTATATAGTTCTTCTTACACGGTTCAGTTAACCTAACTTGGTGATGCGTGCTCACGAAGGCCTGTTTATTTAAGAAATCTCAGCCCCGAATCCGATGATGAGGGGGTTAGCGATGTGTGATAGGCGGATTTCGCAGATAACTGAGCCGCAAACGATGCTACAGTTTTCCTTCCTATCGGACTTAGAACGAGAAGCATAAGAAGCGGTAACTAGACGGAAGGCTGTATGATAATAGCAGGAATAGTAACAATCTTTCAAGCACCAGTCACAACTTGAAAAAAAGGCGAGGTATTTTTGTTGGAGGGTTCTTTATTGATTTCTAAGTAGCAACTGGAAGCCTAGATGAAGTAAATTTAGAGTAGAGGCTATTTTGAGTTAGACGACGACCATCTTGCCGTGCGAAGCCATCGTTTAAACCAATGAGAGACAAGCACATACTAGAAGCAAGTGACAGACCAGGCTGTCGGAACTTGCAATCAGACAACGACGATGATAACAACTACATACGTTACAAAGACCACCCAGCGTAAATCGCCATACATACTTCTGTAGAAGCCCCAAACAAGTTCGCCGGGCTTAATATCTATCACACTACACCTGCTTAACTGTGAAACATTCATATGGATCGCGCGTATAGAGAACGGCAAGATCACTTGCGCTGAGTCGTCTAGCCGTGGGTGCCTCATCACCCTATATTTTGAATTTAACGCGGGCAGAGAGAGGCGACTAGGGTTTTGCACTCGACTTCGTATACATGCACAGACGTGCTGCGTATCAATGTTAGTCGCTGACTATCTGAGCTCAGTACATTAGTGTAGTGTTATTGTAACGATATCCGAATGACCTCTTGATTATCCAGCGCCAGCTCGGACAGAGCGCAGATTGTCGACAAAGAGGTTTTGGGATGGCGTTAACGAGACCAGGGTGGGACAGTCAAGCGAAGCTCAGTGATACCAGTCAACAACGATGGTAAGAAAAACAACGTCGACGATCGTACTCACTCATTCCCGCCGCGCGCCACCCATTAGAAAAATGCCCACAGGTTTTAATTACTTGTTGCCGAATTCCTCGTATTTCACGCCATACTTCAAATGTACCCAAAAGGTTAGTGGATTCCATGCACCCCATTTACCCCATCTCAGTCAGCGAACAGTAACAGAATATAGACGTTGGGCCACCAATCAGCACAATTCATTTATTCTAATGTATTCCCAAGGTTTTGTCGTCTCGGCAAAGTGCGTCCGTCCTTGTCATAAACAACGGGAAGCTAAAAGATGCCTCCAGAATATAGGCAACGCCAATATAGGCATCCGCCTAGGCACTGCCCAAGTGCTCAACCTGTACGTGATCAGCTAGTGGTGCTCGTACACAGTAGTGAATGAGTAAATTGTACATGTCTAGACAAGTATCGTACGGAACTGTACGCCGTCGACCAATTTTCTCGTCGCATCAAGGACTGCGTGTCCTAGTTTAGATTTCTATAATTAAACTGATAAGCTGCTAAATGTTTCTAAGAAGGTTCTGTATTTTTCTATCTATTACCCTTACAAGTTCGAAGAGCCCCAAGCTGAATGCCCTATACATTTCCTCAGCTGTTACATTCAATAGCTGGTGATTCGCCAGTTGGCTCTACGTGTTTTTTCGAGTAGTCGACTGCGTCACAGGAGAGGGTTCACTTGACAAGATAGTTTGTCCAATGTGTCTAGTGGCTGCGGGAAGATTAAGGTCGTCACGCGCTGGTTGCGACAAAGGCAAAGCCTTAGGAACCCATTTTTTCGTCCTTTATTTCTTGATACCCGGTTTCGCCACGACCGGGTACCGCATCCGTTAATCGATCTCACCTTAACGACGCTTTCCGTCTTCTTCGGCGGGCCTTTTGCATCCTTAGGCATTCTGTAGCTCACAGGAGAACAAAGCCAGTTGCCATACCAGTAGTTGCGCAGACTGGGTTTAGAAAAAACGCAGTTTTACAGGCCTTTTCGGATAGAGATTTCACTTCTCTCCCCTTTTCGCTTCCTTTCTCTCCTACTCTCCCAGCTTTACCTGCCGCATTTAAGCTTTTCTCTTCATTGCTTTCCGCAGTTGAGGCCCCATTGGTCTTTCAAGAAATAATCCCCTTTCCTCTCTTCGATTTTACGCTCCAGTTTAACTCATTTGTCCTCATCAAATCACTTTGATCCCTCCAATCTCAAATAGACCAGGGCGCCAACCGGTTACCCATCTGCTTTTGTATTAACGACCACTCACCGCTTCTCCTCTGTGGGTATAACACATGTCCCTATCGTGCCTGCCATTGAAATATCCGATGTTGCCCGTCAACTTAAACACTCCCGACCGATTGAGAATTTTAGGCATTGTTCCAAAATTTCCGCTATTCTCAGTTAGCGAATATCGTTAAGTTTTCATGAAATGCGTCATGTCATGCGTCATACTATGTGTGCCTATGGCAAATGGAATAATTAGCCTTGATATCTTCAGCCTTCTATTTACTGCGACGTTTGCATCGGACGTGCCCGGCCGCGTAGTCACTGAGCCATGAGTCGTCACGCAGATGTATTATGCCGGCGTCACTTCAATCGCAATCAGTTTGAGTAATGGTCCTTAAATTTTTTTTTCTTATCAAATGCTAGTAGTGACATGGGCAATAGTATTTCAACATGAGCTCACGTATAGAATATTATAAGGCTTTAGCAGTCTGGTGGACTGACTTTCCTGCTGAAGATTATGTTAAAGTACTTCTGGGTGCACGGCACAGCGCAGGTTCACAATGCTGGATACGAAGTTATAATATATCCTGGCTCTGTCGTGGTTTTAGGTCATGTAGTACACGATACCAGGATCATGTAGATCAACAAATTAAATATTTGAAAACGAATTACAATTAGAACGTAATCTAATCTTCTTCAAATATTTTCAACGAATACTAAATGGTTACGATCCAAAACCTATTGCTGCCGTGATACCGTTTGCCAACTTTTCTTTTACTCGTCATAATCACTAGTCATATTATCAACAATGTGTCCCTGGAAGTAATGCATTTTACAACAAAACAAATTATAAACATCAACGAAATTGAATTGGGAACGAGGTTAACAGATCCGAAAGCCAAAGTCTCCTAATTCCATTGCTATCAAAGCCCTATAAATAGTTTCTGTCCAAATTTCCTCCGGATAACGAGAGAAACAAGGCCTTTAACTCAAGACTCGTCGTTACAAAAGATTATAACGATGAATATACCTAAACACAGCCTTTTCTTGTGTATCGCTCTTTTTAAGCGTCTTCTTCTAAACCCTAACTTTTTTCTTCCGCTTAGCGATAGCATCCCTTACGTGGCAAACCCTAACACTCGACCCAGAATGCGCGTCAACGATCCGAACAACTACGTTCGTTGAAAGGAATCAGCCAGAACGATACGACTATGACTGGGACGATGGCTTGGTCCGGATGCCTTTTTCGTTCCACATAGAGAAATAAACCAGGCCAGGTCCTTGAAAGTACAAGCTCATATATTCTTTTTTTTTAGCAGAGAAACCTATCATTCGAGACAGGCGCAAACGCAATAAGGACCCTTTGCTAGAAGCGGAAGGAAAAAGTAGGGATGATGTCCTTACATTGATGAAAGTAGTCGCATTGTATATATATCACGTGTTATGTCTTTGCCTGCCCACCGAAGTCTCGACAGGTCTTGAGCTGTCCTGTTCAATTCATTGCAGTTCCCCTCGTTCATTTCCCAGGAGCAGGTAACTAAGAACAGGAATTCCGGAGTTTCGCGTCGACTTCGAACGATGGACGCATACTAAGTGACATGGAACACGGAACGGCAGCTCCAAACAATCACGCACCACTCCCTGACTACTGTGTCTGGAATGACGGCGATATCTGGTGGGAATGCAAGCGCGAAGCAGACTCAGAAAACCTCCGAATGTATATTGCCACCCACACGGAATGTACGGATCCTTCGTGAGATGAAAAGCCTTCCGGCAGCTGCCTGCCGCATGCTACGGTTTGTCGCAAAGAAACTAGGTTTGACCATGTGCAGAAGGGTGCGTATCGAAGATGGGCGGGCAAACAAGCTAAAAAGAAATGACAAGCTAGTTGGATCGCAAGTTAATGTTGGCGGAGAGGCAAGCGCTTAGGGGATAGGCAAACTACAAGTTGAAATGAAACTTCTCAAATAAATTTCTGTCTCTTACCATGTCCACGACAGACTACTGTTTTGACCGGTGCACACCCGTCGGATAAAGATGACCCGACGAATTTGACCACTGAAGAGGAGCTTCAGCCTGGAGAGAAAGACTAAAAAGCACAAGGAAACCCATTTGAACTCTATTACTGAATGAAAGAACATTGATTGGGGTCTGTTCTGTGCCCTTAAACGCAACTACATGTAAGAAAAGTGTTTGTGTGATCTTCCGTCAGCCCGCATGAATTTGACCTGCAGAAAAAAATGAACCTATGTAAGCAAAGCCAAATTTCAAATAAAAAAAAACACTACAAGCAGCGATTTAGGCAAAGGAAAGAGAAAAACAGGGAGAAGTAAGCTCTAAGCATTAAAATATTGGAAGGCTTGTAAAAGGTGCCCACAGAGAAACTTCTAGGGGACACCCAGGAAGAAAAAAGCAGGCATTAAACATGCGACAAGAATCGAAGCTTTGCAAGAAGGCGGTCAAGAGCTATCGGAGGATGAAAGAAATGACTCTGTCTAGAAATGATTAACCGATACAAAGTGAGATAAATAATAAGATGCGCGTTAATCCAGTTTTTGCTCTCTGACATCACACCTAGCGTTTCAGAGTTTACTCGATCGAATGAAGCGAGTTCGGGTTTTGGTCCGAGGAGGTACTTGATCAAGTCTCTTGCAATGTTAAAGCTAAAACTTTTGACATTAATGATTTCCTCATTTTGCATATTCGTCTCCGCCGCCCTATCCATCTGCCCCCTTTATTTTCACCGTATTTAGTATTTGCTTTCTAATATTAGCTCAATGAGTATCTCGTCTGGAGCTTTTTCTCGTTCTTCTGTACCATATTTAGTCGATTTTATCATGTAACGCTCTTTTCATGTATACATCCTTCTATCTATACGCCTAATTCCTCGACACCTATTGTCCACTCATTTACTGTGTCTTGTAATGATCACTTTTCCATCCTGATCAAGAACATCCTTACTTCGATCCTATAAAATATTCAAGTTGTGGGTGACTATTTCAGGCTATACGTTTATCCGATTTGATTATGTTTGCTATTAATTCTACATTATCTTCAATTGTATCTGTGTTCCAGTCAAGGTATGTAGAACCATTTGTAGGTGTACGAACATATGTGCCTATCTTCGGTTAACACTAAGCCAAATGGGTCAAATTTTTGAATTATCAGACGATCGTGCGTCCTAGCTGCTCACTGACAAAGCACACGTTTGTCTTCTAATACTGATTACTTACCTAGGCGACTACTCTATCCCAGTCCCAAGAATTCTTATTAATTATAACTTCACACCGATATTTTATATGCACCCGTCACACCGATCCGATCGCTAATCATTTAGGCGTGGTTCTCAAACGTTCTTTCTGCCAAGAGCTTTGCTTCAATCTCTGCCAAGTCTGCCCTAAGATTGTTGTGTCCCTCCGCCGTTGCGTTGGTTTTTCGTTCCTAACGTGTGGCTTAACGACCTGATGGCACCGTCATTATTTACTTCCAAAGGCGTCAAACGTCGTCTGCTTTATTTCTAACTCTAGACCTCCCGGTTTCTGTTTAGTTTCTCTTTTGCCCGCGCTCGACCTCGTCCCTCTTTTCTCTGGTTCTCCATTTCTCCTCTGCATTCTCAAAAAAGGAAAAAAATCTCTAGTCGCCTCCTAACCTCCATCGCTGTTGCTCATCGTTGGCAGTCTTCTACTACCCAATGAGAGAGGAAAAAGAGAGGGAAGGAGAACAAGTCACCAGGTCGATAACCGAGACTGGAAAGGACCCGTGGAAGGAAGATTGCTGGAGCAGTACTAACTCGCTCTGTGATCAGAGTCGAGGCCAAGGCGTCCGGCTCAACCGCGCCCTTTTCTCGCAATGGTCGCTGGCAAAGGACGACTCTTTGGTGGCGTCTCCATCCTAATCTACCGGAGTCTCACTAATGCAAAACAGGACCTACTGAAACGCTAGCAGCTCAGCCCCAGTTTGGTACCTGTTTCCTTATAATCTTAGTTGCACTTTGGGTAGCAGTACCTTTTCGTCGAAGTGAAAAGCTTCTGACTTCGAATTGCAAGTATGGCATTAGTCTGAGATCGAAGAACAACGACGTGGATGGGAGAAGCTGCTGTCTGCGCCATCGTGTATGAGTTCAATATACCTAAAAATGAAAGAAGGAAAGAACTCATCGAGCGAATGTGTAGCCCAAGAAGGAGATGTTATCTGGAAGTACTGCCTCTGTTGGCAATATATGATGTTGATGGTCGTAACACGAGGGCAGGATAGCGAGGATCTTCCAGTTTTCGAATTGGGACAAGACCTGAACATCAGAAATAGCCTAGAGAAGGCAAAAGTCAAGCGGTAAGGGGCGTGGCGGTGGCGCCGCAATGTACCGCGGTCCTTCGCTGTTGGTGTTTCACTTACTTGTGCGATCCCTTACTCTTCTATGATTCTTCTACTGTCTTTTCGGATCCTCTGGACCGGCACTAGCTATAAGACCCTTTTGGCTTTCAGTCTGATTGGGACTAATCTAGTAAGTCTTTATATATTGCGCTCGTAAGGAACGAAAGCGGCGTATAATGGATCTAATAAAAATCGGTCAAAACCAATAGCACTTTAAAGCTCTGCGTGTAATCCGTCCTATATATTCCAGCCATCCAGAGGGGTAGAATGGCACAAGCCGATTCATCTAGATATTGCAAGACGAACGTATTCGATCTTATGTATACAAAACAGAAACATTTCCATAGGATCAAACGGTTTTCACCCTCGATCAAGTGGCGGTGGCGGCTTAACGATAACAAAGTTCATTATCATGCGCTAGTCACTCGATCCCGACACTAATCCTTATTTCCTCAATTTTAGATACATGATCCTCTCTTGATGCGATAGCATATTCGATAGATCTACGTAAAATCACCATTAACACATATGCCCCCCTCTGGAAAAAGTACTGCTATCTGTTAAGTCACATTAGCTGTGCATTAAACGCAAAGCCAATACTTTGCCTTACCTTACGACGGCACTACAATCTAGCAATGAAGAATTTCAAGCTATTGATGACGACAACAACGTGTATAGGTTCTTAAAATTTCAGTGGTGACGTATTTGCCTACTAAATTTAGGAACATTTAGGTTTCAGTTCAGGTTTGAAGCCGGGTCAGTCATAAACAGAATTTGTTCGCTGTTTGTAGAAGTCAACCGTCCGAAGCAACGACAGTAGTTTCGAAAGTAAAACTAAAAAATATGCCAAGCTTAATATCTCCAGCAATACCTGTGCTTATCTCCGCCAGTTACACAACAAACTCCCGAAATAATCAAATCTCTCCGTAGTAGAAATAGCTATTATCAGTTAGATTATTTCGCTAAATCTGCGTGTCTCAGTTGTCACTGTATTGTTTCGCGTCGTTAATGCGACCTAAACAACTAATTTCTACCTTCTTTAAACTGGAGTCTTACCGGCAATCCAAGCCGCTATACGTTATAGATATTCTATACGTACCCTCGATTACTTCCGCGCGTTGGAAACGCCTCGCACGCCATTTCTAGTGAGCAGACCTTTTTACAAAGTCTCGGATCCGCCTCTTCACCCTCCCTTCTGACGAAGTTTAGAAATGGAGCCAAATGAAAATATGTAATGCTCCTGAAAGACGCTCCCCGGTACCTTTTCTCTCTCCCTTTTTGGCGACCTGCCCTTTCTGTCGACTTCATTCCTTTCGCAATTGTCGCTACTGTCGTCACCGGTTTACTATTGCGCTCAAAACGTTTTTCAATAGCTAGCAAAGTAAAACCCAGCTTTCGTCTCCTTCCTCTATGAGTGGAAAAACTGAGCGACGGAAAGGCGAAGAAATAACAGTGGCGGAAAATATAGACCATATCTTAATCGAACTGTTCTGACCACTGCCGCCGCATGGCTAACCGATCTGAGTGCAGACCTCGTCCTTTGCCATCGACGTTGTCCGCCTTTTGCATGTTTTATTTGTTCGATTTCATTTTTATAGTAAATTTCGGTGGCACACAATGGAAGACCAAGTAAGTAAATAGTGAAAACAATGAAATAGGCGCAGTGGATGAATGATTTATTGTATGTGACATACTTTGCTAGGTTGTTGTAACCTCGGTTGGAGCTGCGGCAGTGATTGAAAAAAAAACGATTGATGCCTGTTAAATAACGATTCAAAATACATCCATTATGCCGAGTAAAAAAACCACGCGATCTGGGTTGCTAATACACATTTCTCTGAGTAGACTGCCACGGTAACCATAAACGCGTGACTATAGCTTATTCAAGTCTCAACTTTAACGCGTTGACGGATGGTCACAAAGGCATATGTTGACTATCTCGCTCCGTTGGAGAAAAGCCTAGTAAAGCTCTATCTGACGCGATATCTAAAGATTTTAGTACGGAGCGCAAAAAATAGTCAAATAAGAAAAAAAATAACGTACATCGGACGTCTTTCACAACAAAAAAATTAGCCACCTTTAAATACACTGCAACTTATCAGGCTAAGCTTTCGATTGACAAGAACTGATAGGGATCGCTGCTTCAAGTATCATTATCGATCCCTAAATACTATACAATTTGGTACCAATAAAGGAAGTTATCTTATTTAAACATATCGAAGTGTCTTATAGAAATATTTGTAAAACACAATCAACACGTGTATCATGTCGAATTAATCCACAGTCGAAATCGACAAACAATGGCTAAGTATTTGTATTGAATATTGTAAAATGTCCTACGCTATTACTTGCGACATGTCATAAACGGGCTGCACTAATCATATTTTTGATACCGCGTTAACACATATAATTTTCGTGTCATTTATTAGACCTTTGATTTGATTTTGTTTCTGTATACGTTTCAACAGGTATGAGCTTATGCTGTACGGAGCACGTGACGAAGATTCTGGTGTGTTTACATGTACAACACCGCGTGAAAAAAAAAATTCGATCGCTATTAAAGTCAAAGGTAACAACTAAAACTATTCTAAAGGTTCTAGGGAAAATATCGAAATTATTAATCTTCAAAGTGATTTAGGTAATGTTTGTTGTTACAACAAAAAAAAAGTCCACCTTTTTTTTTTACCTCCTTTAGTTTTATGAACAAAGAGTTAATGTTAAAGAGTATTGGCAAAACATAGTTAGACCGATTTTACGCATTAGACTGTGAATGAGAAGGGAAACACTCAAGCTGTCAACTAGTAAGCCATGGTCACGTAACTGAAATATCATCGATTTTACACAGGTCTAGATTTCGATGAAAGCGTTACCTTTAACTATGCTTAATTAAATGTGAAATCTCGGTGTATAAAGAAGCTAGGCAATCTGTCGTACTTTTCCAGGCTGGGCGATTTCGGCGTTCGTTATGCGCAATTCAAAATAGCGCTGTAACATTAGCTCGTGTGTCTAAAGAATATGGCAGGTTCAACATGTCTCGACAGTTAGGCCTGTATCCTACATCAGTTTCGTAGGTCGCATTTTCGTATCTGTAGATTTCCACAAAGCATATTTGTGGTGATTTTTTTCACGACACGGCATATCAGCAGTAAAGAGATAATATGATAAAGCCGGAGGGACGCACATTTTGATATCGTGTGGCCACGAAGCTGGGCACCCGCCTCACAAATTCCATGGGATGTCTAGGAAGGACTCCAGAACCGGAAGCTGTAAGGTACTTCGGGCAAACAAGGCCTGTCAAGAAAAAATGCAGGACATTGCAAGGCAACTCGCATTATTAGTTCACTATAAAATTCGTTTACAAACAACCTTTTTTTTGTGTAATTAGAAAAATCTCTTTCACTCATCGCGTGAATTAAAAAATACGCTCATTACTGCATTAATATAACTCGTTAGAGATTTAAGCCTATGTATTTGGTCGGCTCATACGGATTCTTTTGTCAGAAAACTATTCGAAATCAATGATATGGCCTATCGATGATCGTCTTATTATCGCATAAAGTACTCGCACTCAATGCTCACAAATCTATTTTTATAACAAGTATGTACAACAGGTGTTGTGTTCTTCACCGGTAAAGGTGTTCCCGCAGGCAGTTTAATTTCAACCTGCTTTCCTCTCTAACTAGACTCTTTTCGGAATGGTTCGAGATAATGTCCTTTTCCGTCCCGACCTTCTCCTTGACATGACCGCAACTAATAGCGCCTGATAACTCTGAGATTAAGCTATGCCAGAGGACGATCTTCTCGTACATTAACTGAAGTTACAACTAGTATTGTCTACAACGACACGACATCGGCTCGTAAAAAAAATGGTACGCGGTGTAGTGCACGTGCCATCGTCATTTTCCCTAGAATCCACGAAAATAGTATATATATATATATATATATATATATATATATATATATATATGCTTTATTTAGATTGCATTTCGTTTTGGCCACATTGACTAGCGTTAAAGATAGTTAGTATTGAATGAGTTGATTTGTTTCATATTTGGCGGACTCAGCAGCGTTTTGTAAATTAACCAATTATTCACGCTTTTGTCTTCGTAATTTTTTTT
The DNA here is from genome assembly GCF_002443255.2 of Varroa destructor. NCBI lineage: Eukaryota > Metazoa > Arthropoda > Arachnida > Mesostigmata > Varroidae > Varroa > Varroa destructor. Next base: position 16,003,668 of record NW_019211454.1, on the reverse strand, counting down.
TTAGGTGTGAGTAATAAAAACGGTTAAAGTTAGCTTGTGAACGTTTCTGGCTTTTTTTTTGTGTTCCCGGAAAGAAACACAGAAAAAAGTCTGAATTAGAAAAAACAGGCACCGACCCAGAGTCGCTAGTGACCAAGAAGGTGTGAATTTTACCATTTAAATCCCACATTACTACGGCTACTGCCTTGAAGTGAGCTTCGGTGTCAGAAAACAGAACTTACGCACTCACCTTATACAAAAAAAAAAAGTTACATCTGAGGTGGGTGTTCATCTGTCGTTCGTTCACAGTAGTGATAATGAGCTAAAACTCAACTATACTAAATTACCCCTAAAAATTATTCTCGTTTTATTAAAATTATTAATCTCAAATTATTTCATCAAATAATGTATGCTAGGATAGTCTAGAAAGTTTCTGGATTAATACTGGTAATGCTCGTATCTTCTGAGATAAATACATGGCGGTGCACAACCTGTGTGAATAATACCAGATATATATAATTATGACTATCTGGAGGTTAAATATACGGAGGACCCCTCCTGTATATATAATTTACATTAAAATTGTTTGACATAAGTTGTTACCAGCTCAAGTGATTCGAAGGATTGCAAAAACTCTAAGAAAAAAAATACTTTTACAAAGCAGCAGTCATATTTGTCTGTTGTGACAGCGTTAGTGTAGCGTTCTTACTACAGTTTTTATTTTGATAATTCTTGCTGTGTTGTTCGGGTCCATACATGTAATTAATAAACTTTAGTTGTCTGGATGCAAAGAACTCAGTGATATTTTAGCTTGCGCTGCAATTTTTAACATAAGTGTTCAAAAAGGCATTGCCTTTTTTAAATGTGTTGGTGCGAAGAGATTTTAGACCTGTGGAAAAATATCTTGCGAAAAAGTTTTTAAGCAATATGAGAATTGAACAAATCTCACGATTCTGTTTGAGTGGAAAGTACTGTTACGTGGTACGTGGTCAATGCTTCTGTATAAATAAACAGAATTGATTGCACTATTTTTTCACTGCGTAAACAATTACTAGATACGTTTAGCAACGATAAAGGTAATCATGAGATAATGCCTTTTGGCGCACGCACAAATTTGTGAAATTACTGAACTATTGACGAAAGTAGTGTTATAGCCTAATAATTAATACACCAAATTTCACGGTTGTTTAGATGTGACGTGTGGCAAAATCGAAGGTGAAGAGGATGATCAACGTGTGACGTCCGAATATCAGAATCGTCTGCATTCGCGGGCTAAGTTCGCCTGTATGGAGGGCTACATGGTGCAGGGCTCCGAGGAGATTCGTTGTCTCGCGTCAGGCAAATGGTCTGACCGCGCCCCCTTTTGCAAACGTAAGTAGCACCAATATACAACTTGCGTCTAATTTTGTGTCATGACGGGGCCTGTGAATGAATCACGGGTATATAGTTCTCGTTGTTCCCGTGGTTGCGCTGCAGACAACGTGTTCGCCTACTAAGCTTAAGGATAGGTGGTAATTTAGGTTTGATTCTCAGCGTAGATACGTTAGGTGTGTGCTAGAGGAAAGTAATGCTTGACGGTTTAGTTGCTGGAAATCATAGAAGGCACGTGTATATCGTGCGAAGGTGAAACCGATTTTTTATCAGATAAACTTTCTGCTGCATAGTGTTTTTTGTAGTGCAGTCGTTTTAGAAATGTTTAAATTTAATGGTACTTTTTCGTAAAACATTAGTGTCTTTTTTGTTAAGATGTTTATGTCAATGCTTTCAAACTGAGTGAGTCAAAGCTTCACGGTTTGAAGGACTATTTAATCGATGGCGAACCTTTTCTAAATATTTAACCCACTCTGTGTGACACCAATTTCTCATATGAATGCGAATTATCCTATAAATAATATTTGTTTTTACTCAAAGGAAATAGGTTCTCTTTCAGTTCTTTTAAGGCCTCTTTTTAACTGGATATGATTAAAAATGACTGTGACGAAAGAATTATTATTATTATTTTGCATTGAAGTCAGCTTAATTGGGAACATTCCTCAAAATGCAAATTCTTAAGAGAACACTCGTGCCTTGCTAGGCCATTGTTGCAGAATGCATTGACGCCATAAACGCAACGACTTATTATAAGGAAGCTTCGCGTGGACATGCGTACTAAAAAATGACTCATTCAAACTAATAAAAGGTTGTGAAAATCTGACTCGCAACTGGTTCAGACCAGATACCTGTCCAATAAGTTAGTATGTTTTCAGTCGTAGTACTATTCTATATTAATAATATTAGTACTTTAAAAAAAGTTCCACATCAAGTTATGTTTTTAGGTTTGCATATTACGAAATTTTTAACATGGCATAACAGAATATTAAAACATTACACCAAATTTATACGTAATAATTTTTCTTGCTTTATTTTCGCTACGATACTTACAATTGTATATAAAATATTTCTCGATTTAAAATCCGCTCATCGCCACCAGGACAGAATCAAGCTATACCTATGCAAATACCTGCGTTAGACTATGTCAACATTTATTAATATAATTTTACAAATCTCATTATTTTTACTTGGTCTTAGTTGTTATTAACAAACAAAATGTTAGAATTTTGAATTATTGAGTCGAGCGGTAAATCTTCTCTTATTTTTATTTAATGCACAGGCTGATAGAAAGGGCTAAAAGCTTTCGATTGGCATGTTACGTTGAACATACAGGAGAGAACTGAAGGGAAAGGCAAGTATTTGAAAAAGTGCGCCAAAACATATTGTTTAACTCAATATATAATTATCCTAAGTATGACACTTGATACTGTACTATCAAGGTATTATAGGATTTGCTTACTCGCGAAATGTCGCTAGAACTTAACAAGAATTACAGAATTTCAAATAAATGTAGTCCTGCGCCGCCAATCAATATCTCAAATCGTATAAGTTTTGCCCAACTCATAACGTCGTCGTTGTGAAATCTCTTCTTTCATTCTAGGAATTATGCCCCAAAATCCTTACCATAATATATGGTAATTAATCTTCTCAAATTGTTCTCTTTATGGCTATTTGATGGTTTCACCGAAAATTCTACGAAGGCTCGATGTCCCTTATTGCTTTTAGTTCACTTCCAACGTTGCTGCCAAAGCCCAACACGACAATGTACTCTTTTGAACATCGACTCAACGTCACCGCTAGCTAATCGAAAACAGTTCGAGCAATAGTAATAGGCGCATCTATTAGGTAGTCTATCGTTAGCTTGGATTAACTCCCGCTGTTGAAGCCAATCGCTATCGAAATCTTTGGCGTCAGAAATCCCGACAAATTGCCAAGACACGTTAAGACTTTCTGCTGGTCCCCCGATTGATACTCTAGAGCAGCGATAACAGAGACATCGGAAGCAAGGCACGAGCGACCGGCTCCTCCGTCATCAACAGTCCTGCAGACCAGTGTAGGATTGCGCGGGCACTACAAGTGTGTCAATATGTGTCTATGTGTGTGTCAGCCAAGAAGATTCCTTCAGGTGGGATATAGGACAAAGCGGAGTGGCCGAGTAAAGATCGCATTGAACGGGTCAGAAAGCCAGTTGAGTCTTGTTCCATCTCTGTTGCCAGAGCGAGGACAAAAAGAACCAAGCCGACAACGAATCGATTGACGGAATGATGGCGAACACCTATCCATCGTATGGTAGTATGATCAAACACGCTCATTCCACTTTGCGGAATGTGCTAGCTGCAGCAGGACCCCGAAAAGCAGCAACAATGCACTAAGGCCAATCCGACGAACGCCCCGGCACATAAAGACCGTCGGACCTACTCAGTCAAAAGCGACACACAATTGCTTTTCACCTTTGTATGCTATCGCTTTAACAGTTGATGTGGAAGAACCAAGAACAGCGTCTTGTTTTGTCCATGGACGCTGATGCTTCTAATAGCCGGTATCTTTGTTCGTGTCTTTGTTCGTGCCCCACGTGACGTTCAACAAAACAAGAAATTGGGACAATCTCTGCAATTGCTATTGAATGGCTATTAACAAAAAACGAGGGGTTTGTGTAGATACAAGAATAAACTGCACAATGTATGTATTTGTATAGCTTCTGCGGCTGAAAGACCGGCTAAGCCGTGCGTTGGGTCTACAAAAATGTCGATAGGTCCGCAGTGTGATTATCAAGTAGAACTGATTTTTTTATAGCCGCATCTGGATCTTTGGATTAGACTTGTGTGACCTTTGAATAATCTTTTTTATTATAATTTAGGTATATCCTTATCAAAACTATGAATACCTTTCAAGGGTCGCATGTTCAGGTTACGTCAACTATTTAGTTTTTGGAAAAATTGAAAAACGCTAGTTTTTGCTTTAATATTCAGATAAAAGCACTGGTTTGAGTTTGGACACAAAAGAGACTGAAGTCAACACTTCATGCCTTAACTCGTAATCAAGGCCACATTTTTAACAGTTTTATCACTAAAGAGGCACGTTATATTGCTGATTTCAGTTGATACAGTATCTGAACGTCCATGAACCATTTGAAAATGCTCGATGTTTATTTTTTTTTTACCTACATCCGGATAGAATCGAAATTCTGCTATGTTCGGAATAACCAGTATAACAACCTTGGTCCAGTAGTAGCCTTGGGCTGGAAGTTGTTGTCTGCCGAGATTTTCAGTAACAATTTTACAATCCGAACTCGAAACGATATTTAGGCGACATCCGGATCTAACCTTTATTTAAATAAAAACTTCCATGATTTCTAAATCAATCCTCTTACCACGGACATTTTGTTTTATTTGTTTGCTTACTTGTCGGCTTAGACACGCTCAACTTTAAAGCGCACTAGATCCTAATAGTTGAGCTTCTGACATTAGCGCAGCGCGCAGCGACTGGCTAATGTTAAATTAACGTACTAAAAAATCCATATTATACTCTGCTCGTAGTACGTGTGAATTAGATGCTCTGCAGCACTGGAAGTTTCCCTTGAAAAAAGGACACTGTTTAGAGCAGGCTCGAATTAAGAATACATAGTTGTATATGTAATAGTTCTTCTCTCATCTTTTATTAGACGAGATCAACCTTGTTAAACAATATGTTTCTTCACGCATGCGCCTACAAATGCGCAATAGTATATCAATAAAATGCCCATAAGGTCAGGCAGTGGCTATGGCCAATGCATTTATATACCATTCTTTGGAAAAAAATATTGCCTAGCTTACTGTGCCTTTTGTGTTCTGAAGAATAATATAGTCTTTGTAGGTGGTCATACACAGAGCATAGCAATGACCGAAAATTAAGCGTGTCCTGAAGCCTGTGATCCTCTGATCTCTTTGCTTTTTCAATGCCCTAACTCTAAATGGCATACCAACCATGAATAATGCCAAAGAAGAACTTCCCAGGGTAAATTTACCGAAAGAAAACAAGCGAATGGCCCGGAAATGGGTCTAACGGCGACATCGTAATGGCCATATTGTTTAGAACGGTTGGCCTTCCCAGCTTTTCTTTGCCGCCGAATGTGCTATCGCTGCTAATCCGATTGGCAAAGATGGCTAGGCGATACCACTGCGACGAGAGTTATTGCACTAGAATACGCCCCCACCGTATTTCGAGTGGCTTTTGCAGTAGGACGTGACGCCATTGCTCGAGACGCAAGAAATGTGGCCTCCTCGCTTGTTTAGGCACGGACGCAAGTAGCACAGACTTGCACCCAACGTCGACCGACATATAGGGAGGCACAAGCACAAGTTTGCCCCCACGTACATCGGCAGGGATCACGGCCATGCTGTAAATACCATTCAGGTAGGGTTATAACAGTGCGGGTTGTTTTGGGCTGATTAGTGGGAAACGGTAGTGGCCTATTGAGGTCCTTTTCGTACTGCACGGCTTTTGGACAGAATTGTCACGAGGTTTTTTTGTCTGGCTACCGTCCCCCAGGGCGTAGCGCGACGTTTATATAAGCAGCACTGAGAAACAAACCTTGCGTTGCAGCATTGGCTATTGATGAAATAGAGAAAAACGGTTGGAACAAGGTCAGGGGCTTCACTTGCATAAACAAGGTAAAGAGGGGATTCGGAGTTGTTGTAATTTAGGCCAGCAGAAGCATAACAACGAAGAAAGTGCATTCCGAAAGCGTTAATGAGAATCTGGCACAGAGGCGCAGGAGAATTGAGGTAAGAGCACGATTTGCCCACGTTCTTTATGGGGGATGCGGAGCATAGGCCACAAACGTTAAAGGAAAGCCTAGCGAAAAACATAGGTGGAGCACAAAGAAAAACATTGTTAGAACAACGAGTTATATCAATCACAAAAAGGTAGCAAAGGAAGTAAAAGAATTGGGCCAAAGCACGATTATTTCATTTTCGGCGATCTCTCCGTTCAACAAAGAGCTCCATTCCACGCACTGACCGAAAATGAACGAAGTTTAGACAGTTTCGCACGTTGGCTGTTAGACGTCGGTCGCTGATTTTTTTGCAACACCAAGTGACTTTTTTTACGAAACATTACTAAGATTTTTGCCAATATTCGCTTGACGACGATAGCATTTGGCTACCGTTTGAACGATAGTTGAGTGCTGGCCGTACGACCGACATACACAGACCCAAATACCGCCATTGGATGACTTGATGTTTGGATAAACGCTGAATTGGTAGAGAATGCCGTTTATATTAGTACTACATTGAATTAGATACCACTAGGGTTTTCAGGAGGTAAACGGGAAATGTGACAACTGATTGTAACTAGGGTATTGCCGAGAAACTAGGGTTGACGATTCCCTGTGAGCTTGGACGCTTATAAGCATAACTGGACCGACTGAAGCTCCTGCCGCTTGTTGGCATTTGTTGAGCAACCGCTTCTATGCTTTTTCACGTTTTACGTCTACGTCGAACGTCTATCGCTGGTGTTGTTGGTGCTGTCGCTGCTACTGCTTCTCCTGCTATAGCTCTTCGTGCGCGAACCCCAATATAACACATACACGCAATCTTCATCGAAAAATCTTGTTTATTACAACTTGGAGCAATGGCATTGTTCGGGTGGCATGCGATTCGACCGTTGCAAACGAAGAAAAAGATAGTGAGCCGAAGCCCGGGGCTCGCGTTTTCTCGCTCGGACCACCATACCTCCACTTTTTATGTTTGTCGCTGTTGACCATTGTTGGCCGATTGGCTTTCTGGGGTAGCGCTGAGTGAGACCGGCTGTAATAACTGTATAATAATTATTCATATAAACCCCCAGAAAACGATGTAGTATTAGCTGGCGAACTCATATATACAGTTAGGAGTTATAATGATGTTGATGTCATATACCAAAAGGTTAATTACTTACTTAGCTTCATTTTTTAAAAATGTAATATGTTTTTTAAAATCCTAAAACATTATAGGCCCACCCAGAAATTCCAGCTTTTATTTGAACGACGCCATTATGTCAAAAGTCATTTCTAGCTCATATGCAAGTAGGAGAACGCAAGTTCCGAGCTGTATTGTGTTTGTAAGACTCATCTGATATCCATAAAATGAACACTAATAAAAAAATCAACTCAAAGAAGGATTAAATCCCTATTTATGTCGGAGATAACGCTCAAAAGTTCCACAAGCGCCAAAAGTACGAGTTATTCTCTTTGTTTGATTGAAAAAAGGTCACCCATCTCTGACGATATACCCCAGTGCTATTTGCTGGACCTGAAATATCTACCGTTTCTGGAACGCCGCAGATGTGCCTATTCGAATTTTCTAACAAGCATGTAGATGTAGAACTTTGTGCGTCTTTGCAATGATGTAAAAAACCTGTAGGCCTGGAAGCTCAACAAAAAACTCGGCAGGCACATCCTGTATGTTCTCATTGTCAATAACAATAGAATAAGACTGTATACCCTATCGCATTTATACGAATATAGAAAATATATTATTTACAGCAAATGTGCCTTCCTACACATAGTACAATGTAGGTTTTACAAGAATAGCTTCTGTACGTTTTCCGTTTCTCAAGTGGAGGCGACTAGTCCGCTAGCAACTTTATTATGAGCATTAAGTCGGGCTGTATTCGTTTATGGCCGAAACAGGGTCCGGAGCGGATTAGGCAATAAAGACTAATATAGTTTATTTAAAAAAGCCAATAAACAGCTTGGATTATCAATACAAAGTCTAATTGATGTTTACGACCTTGCTGGACGGCTTTCCTAACCCATGTATCAGATATGCTCTCTGTTCTCTGCGGCTGCCAAAGGTACAATGTAGCTATGCGAACAAGTAAGAGCACGGCTTCATTTGAACGCTAGCGCTGCTTGCGCACCGACGCCAGCTAAAGGAAAGAATTACAGCCACCATACTCAAATGCAGACGGTGCCAGTAGTGTGTAATGTTGCCTTAATTATAAAATATATCAACGACTATATAAATAGAAAACTTCCGGTATCTGCAGAAGTCCTGCAGTATGTGGTTTGTCACTACAATTCGAAGTAGCAGCAGCCCGTCGAGCACTTAACCCCCCTAGCAACGCACCTCCCGGCAGCTCCTAGTAACTTGTTTCGTAGCCATAGGGTTGCATATGGCGTTCAAATCCTTGTTTTTCTTCCATATATATATATATATACATATATATTTTTGTTGTACGTCATATCAATACATAAAATACGTATGCGTATACGATATATATTAGTCAATCAGCTTTTGATTTTCCTGAATGTCCTGCGCAGACGTCACGTGTTATGGATTACTATTAGGTTAGTCATTCTTCTCACGCGACAATTCTCGCTGCGCCGCTGGCGCGATTGCTCAGACGGTCCGCATTCGTCGACGCAGCTGGCCATTAACCTTTACGAACTAATCTATGCGAACCGACGACCTCGTCACTCTTTTCCTTGGCTCCGTTTTTGGATGCCGCAGGCGCTGTCATATCGAATGGCCCCCACTCGTTGAAAGCTACTGCGTTACACGGCCAGCACCGACGCTTCTAGCCTTTACGTTTAAAGCCATACCTTGCGTCTTGCCGGAGCTTGCCCTGCTGCCACACTGAATGAGTTCCTATAGGTCCTTTGCTGACGTTGGCCTGCCTTGAATAGCATATTTGCCTGAGGGGCAGGGGTCATCTTATCATTCGATCGAGCTGGCTTTGAGAGATCTACCTTAGATAATGACACCCACTAGATCAGAAACAGCAAAAGGTTGCTTGAATATACACTTCTTGTGTATATCTTAGCTACATCTCACGCGTTGTGGACGGCCTGACAAATACTTGAGAAAGTCTGGCACAAAGGAAGGCTTTGTTCATCAGTATTATACCGAAGGCTCTTCCCTGTTTGGTGAAGTTAAGTCCACGTAAGCTGTGCCTCTCATTTTACTAGGGCCGCGAATTCAATGTACGATAGAAATTCGCTGATGAGATACGAAAAAGAACCACTAAATGAATACGGGTTGAAAGATAAATAGTGGGCATTAAGATCTAGTCACACAAACGATCGTCTGGGTTTGTGGGTTACTCTGCATTATCACTAGAGTTCACTACAGCTCATTCATTTTTCGCGTTCAAATAATGATTTTCAGCAATTTTATGATCATTTAACTTATACGGATCGAAGACCACTGGTTCGAGTGCGCCACGCGTCAATAGATTCAACTTTTATACACCTGGTAAAAAAATAAGTATTAGTAATCATAATTATTATAATTACTACTATATGATATAACACGATTTTCTCCAGTGCCGTTCCCTTGCTCATTGCTAATCTTCATTTCTTGTTGGTGCTCACGCCGGAACACCGGAGTCAGAAAAGAAAGGATATAGCGAACCCTATCAATGATTTTCTCATTTGCTATATCCAACGATCATTCACGGATGTTTAGGTCATATCTTAAGGAATCGAATAAACTTACATGACCTGTGGCATCATGCATTCGCTACCCACTAGGAATTAATAGACGATTCATCCTGTGGTGCTGAAGGAACGATCCACCTACCAGCACATAGCAGGTCGAGCAGCTGTTGGTATGCCCGTATACAGAAAGTAGTGATCGCGGTCATGGCGAGGGTGTAAACGATCCCGGTAGGGACAAATAGAGACGTCAGAGTATAGACGCCAGGTATACTACATATGCCGTAGCGCATAGCCGCGATAGTTAGCGTTCATGTAAAAAGCGGTCAGGAAAATGGCAAAACACCGAAGGAAGAGTGAGAAGGCCGGTTTAACTCAGTCCAGCTTAGCTTGATCAAGCCTTAATGGACCATGCGTACGATCACTGGTCAAGGTGGTAGCATCGGTTCTCTCGGCTATTTTTTGAAAAAAGAAGGGGTGGGCAGTAGCTCCTGGAATAGCGGATGCCTTATAGTGCACCAGCTACTGCACAACCCGCTTTTTTATTCCTAGAATCCATCCTTCCAACAGCTTGCTTTTCCGTCAGCACACTAGAAAAATCTACTCAGCTTGATCCTGAGCTTTTATGGTGATTTTAGTGAACGTTTGATTAACATCATCTCTTTTTCATCATCTCTTTTTACACTTAGTACATATACAGTTCCTTTGCACTCTAACTATATCAATCTGGAAACACTAGCACCCTGGCAATTCTTTTTGCCCCTCTCCACTATTTTTGCTTGCCACCGGCTTCTGTCGCCTTCGTCGCTGCCGCCGTCAAGCAAGAGCAGCTTTGATGAATGTAGCTTTGCTTTATTTGCCAACTTCAATTACCCCCTACCAATTAACTTTTCCATGGTCGCTCTGATCTGAGTTGTAGCTAAAGGATACTGCTCGTCATCGCGCGCTGCCTACCCTAACCTTCATCGCTGTTTCAACGAACGTCTCGAGGCTACAGCGCAAACACTAAAAGCTACCTCAGAGCTCCCTGCCCCGAGTTCCACATGTATGCACGTTAAAGTGGGTCGAAGAGGGTCGGTACTTGCTTGCTTCGCACACCTGTGCTTATTGAATTTGACCTAAATGCAGAAACTCTATTGTCAATTGATCGAGCACTTGTCGAAAACAGAGGATATGCTAGCGGCTTCTGCGGTACGCAGAAGACACCAAAAACGGGGCTTCTCACCGCTAAAAACCCTGCTTAGCATATGCTGGGGCTGTGCGGCGTATATATTTATTTAAAACTATGCATACGATATTGTTGGGATACCGTGAGAGCAAATCGATACTTTTTATGAATATTCGAAGCTTTCGAAAGAACGGTTATCACGTTTAGACACTTACGAGCGGAGGCAAACGTTTTGTTTAGAGTTCGTGTAGAGCTTTCTAATAAGTCATTACTAGATACACTCAGTAAGTATGCTCTAGTTTTAGGGGTCACTTTGAAGCAGTTGCACGAAAATGTCAAGTGGTACCACATTGTTATTGGCAGTGAGGTTCACTTGCGCTGTCTTTGTTCAACTACTATTAATTCGTTTTCCCTATCTTCCAGGAATAATGTGTCCGCCAATCGTTGCCAGTAGCTATGTCGAGATGAGTTCCCAGGAGCGGATGTACGGTACCCGTGTGGTGTTTAGCTGTCCCGGTGGCCAACGTATCGTTGGGGCTTCTTCGATAACCTGCCTTCGAAATGAGACCTGGTCCGATATGCCGCCGAACTGCGAGGGTAAGATATTCGTCAACATCTGCCCAATCTCTAATACACAATATTTGCTTTTTAGTTGGCTAGTCTTGTCTTCGCGTTCATTATATTAAGTAATTTTATTGTTAAACTCGTGTCACTTGGTTTAGTTAACTCATATAACAGAAAGTCAGCTACACGCACTAGTAGTAGTACCGTAAATATGGCAATACAAGCAACGACCAACGGGTGGTACAATCATAGTTTATTATTATTATTATTGATGTTTCGTCATTGGATTTTATTACATTTCTGAATCATGGATAATCTCACCGCCGTCCTTCAATCAGACAATTTTTGCCGTACTTATAGACGGATATATAAACATTACATTTAGAGTGTTTCGACGATATCCTGCAGAACTGCAACTGACTACTCCTGAATAGATCAGACTTGGCGAATTAAAGTCTCCACAAGCTTCTAAGCGATCCGATGCCCTTGGAACGTTTCACTTCGGTGTTTCATATTGTCTACCACATGATCAGGCTTTGGCGGCGTTGTTATTTCAGAGCCGAAGTGTATATGTGGGTGATTTATCAACGAAAAATTATTTGTCGCATTGCTTACTCGATAGCCAATGAATCTTTTTATGGGTCAGCATAGTGGGATCATTTCGAATTGCTTAATACACAATATAATAGATTTTTCAACTATGCTTCCTCTACTTCTCACACCATAACACGCGCAGTCTGTGTCGTACTTGAAAACTGTCTAACTGCCGCCCATACCTATATAGCGCACTATAAGCTAAAATGAGCGCTTGTCCTCTTTGTAGATGTAGTAGTAGCAGTAGCAGTTGAATGAGAGCCAATGGACGCGTGTTGAGGCCGACCAGCCAGCTTTAGTCGACCTCCCAAACAGGCCAACACTCGAGCAGCTAGCGGATATAAATTCCATGAAGCTAAATTGTACCGTAACATATTGATTAACTTTCCGCCCGGTTGAACAACATCTAAAGCATAACATATTTATTGCGAACCGGTAGCAGCGAGTGTCGTTTCCTAGCAGTCGGCAAAAGCAGAACAGCCGAGCAACCCAAAGATAGGGAAAGAAAAAGAGTGTCCCAAGTACGCCTGTCAAAGGGGGTCAAGAAAAAAGGGAGAGAGGAAAAGATCAAGATGGAGTTTTTTAGAAAGCAGCAGCTGCAGCAAGTGGCCTGATCGCGATATTTTAGTCAGGCTGGTGAAGGATAGAAAACAGAGTGAGCGGAGGGCCGGAAAGGAAAAATTTTTAGCGATTCCCACGGTACTTGCTTGGCTGACTGGGCGGTTCTCCGGCCGTTTTGTGTTGGCGCGCCTGATGCCCGCACGATCTGCTGGCACCTCTGCTACTGTGCAAGTGGCTGTAACCGACCGGGCTGACTCATGGGTCACTGTCAATGGGCCAGTCCAATAAATGGTTGATCATGCCGGGTTCTCTACCGATGGGCTATTGAGCGCTTGGGCTACTGGATTTCGCCAAGCGAACCTCTCAATGGTGACAACTAGGTTTGAAGATGTCAAGGGCTAGATCAACGGCGTACGGCACGCCTGACGACCAGACCATGGAAACCATTTCATGTGCGAACGTCAAGGAGAGTGAAATTTAAGGATGAAAATGAACAGACGACAAAATTGCAGAGAGGGAAAGGGGAAAAACTAAATGGGAGACAGAGAGAGCCAAAGCGAAACTGTCAAATGTTCTACGGCCAAAATTCGGACAGAGTTTGCTTTGAAGTGCCCTCAAGATGTTTACCAGCTGCAAGTATTGGCTAAAGCTGAGGTATCGATTCCAGCGAAGAAAGCCATTTTTTCTGTCCTTTACTATTGAAAAGGTAGAGAAGAACAGACATTATAGATTATGCTGCAAACGAGGTACAAGAGATTGCTAGAAATTGAGCTATACATAACGCTTTTCGACCCATAATGGCAAAAAGTGGCTACTTTCGAGGTTCAAATGCGTAGTAGGTATCTCGCGCCTTCATATACGAATTTGATGAAGGGAAAACTTAAGTTAAGTAAAAGCAACGCACAGATAATTTTTAATTTAAAACGACGGTTAATTCATTAATTTACGTGACGGTTAGATTAATCGCTTTTCGTATAAGAGATTTTGTTACAACTAATCAAAGTAACCATTACTGCGCTGTACTATTACCACTACTGGAAAATTTACGTCGGTCCGAGCGATTGACTTGAAATCGAAAATGGTTCTTAATTTTCTTATCGAGATGAACAAGGTATCAACTCAAAATATTGTATACTAAAACGATTCCTTTTTTGAAACAACTTAACTTTAACTTCGTCAAATTCCGCATACGAGAAAATCGGTATTTTCAGACCTCGCTGGTTGAAGAGAGCCCGTGCAAGCCTGCATCGCCGGAAAGGCACAGGCGCTATGGTCACAAGGAACGGTACGGGCACAATCAAAGGTCACAAAACGAAGAGCCACCCATTGCCATCTTTATGAATGCAATAAACGCTCATTATTTGTTTTTACACTGAGCCTTCGTTCGTCTTTTTTGCGGGATGTACGTTCGGTATGTATCTGTACGTGAGCGTACTGCTCGAAAGGATTTGCTGAGTTCAAAGATAGCTCCTTGAACCTGGAGGATGCACCCCGTTCCGGTTCTGCCATCTGAGGTCAACAAGAAGCTCACATAGCACATAACCTAATATATTATAGGATACAGGCTGTGAGCTTTCGAATCTTAGCAGGCACCTCAAGTTTAATTTATCAAAAATTAGAAATCTGGCTACCTTGAGGGTTGGGTAACAAGCACAAGAAAAAGTGGCTTTTCGCCGTTTCTTGACATCTCGCCCATTGGTACCGAGACGTCGAGCACCACAATCCGCGCCCACTATGGCAGATTTCTTCGCAGAGGTCTGGTTGACGGGAAGCGGTGTCTCCAGGTCAATTGTGAAAAAATATGTGTAGAAAGATGAGCTCAAAGCCAGAGTTAAGCTAGATCTCCGTGTGGGAACAGCCATAATTTGCGTTTGGCACGACTTCAAGGATCACTAATAGATGTACAAGAAAAGTGAGGTGGTAAGGAAGGATACAGCCCGCTAAATTCCGTCCCAGGAAAGGCCGGATAGACAATGAAAAAGCATCCGGCTTTACAACAATGCGTCTGATACAAACGACAAAAATAATAAAGTTTAAATAAAGTCTATTAACAAAATCATGAGTGAGAGAGCCTTGGGAACCCGTCACATCTTCCAAACCTCTTGCCGATAGATTCTTCCAGCTTTCGCTGATGGATTTTCAGGACCTCGCACTGATGGTGGGATTGAAATAACCTGCTTGAGACATATTATTAGGTTGTAGAGAGTAGCAGACAACACATAATAAATGATTTTGTCGTTAGAATTCGAGTGAACCGCCGCGTTTCTGTTATGCGAAAAACCGCCACTGCTTGATCAACCTAAGATCTGGTTGGCAAGACGCCAACCTCATCAAAGACTAGCAAATACACTACTTCAATACGCACTTTGGCTTTCGTCTATCGTTTGGATCGACCAGGCGGTCTGGGTCTACTTGTCAGCTAGACAAGGTTAAATCAGAAAGCCCGAGGGGTTAGAATTGCCGGCTATAATTTTTGCTTATCTAAGTAACCGGTTCAACACGGCCTGATCGACCGGAGCCCGCCGATACGCGTTGAACATCTGGCAAGAATCATAAAAACTGAATAAAAGCAAAGTGATTTCGAAATGGCCGAGTATCTGATCAGAAATTGGAGACTTACACGCGCTAACAACAAGGGCATCTAAGGCGGTACGACTCACTGGGTTTGGGCAAACTGATCCGGATTTTTTTCGATTTACATTAGTTGCTTTCTCATGTGGATCACATCAATTTAATGTAAGGAGATATTTTTGTCTGCTAAGCACAGATGCGCCGTGAAAGTGCTGAAGAACTAGCAAAAGACCTCGAAAAAGGTAATGATATTGAATATTATTATTATTGTTAGTTTATATTGTTCGTATTATAGTTATTATTGTTAGTTTTTATCATAATTACGCAGTTGATGATTGGCCTCGTCCGCCATTTGTGTGTATGCGTACGTATCTCTTCATCCTATCTCTCTGTGTATTTCAGTTGTTCGCTGCGAGGCCCCTCTTCCGCCACCGAACGGACGGGTTATCTACTCTGGACGCTTCCTTCCCGCGGGCGAAATCGTCACGTTCGCTTGTAACGCAGGACATATTCTCATTGGACACTCACAGGTAGTAATAGAAATCACCTAAGCACATTGACTGCTGGTTTTTGACCACAGAAACCGAATCTGCAGCAGCAGCGGCAACCTACACAGTCCAACGTGCGCTGACGCCTAGGAAATACGTTTACGTTGCTTTGCTTGACAACGGCAGTAAATACCTGCGATCGCAGCGACAAAACGGGAGCAAATAGATTCCATAAAGTCGCGTCTATACGTTTATCGGAGATTGTTACAAAGTGAGAAAAATTAAGTAAATCCATTGCAACAGCAGTTCATGCATAATATCCTCGTGAAGATAAAAAAAACAATAACTCGTTTTCATTAGAAGTAGATAATTGTTGTCGCTGGAAAACTGATAAGTAGGCAATAGACAAATACAAACGTGAACTTTGCCTAGTTACCTGCATAGATTATTAACTTTGCCCCATCATTTCGGATGAGTTCCGTAAAAGGAGAGATTCTTCGATATTCACTTGTAAACTAAGTATTTGCATGGTTATCCAATAATGCTTGCATTGACTGAGACCGTACTGGTAGCACACTGGCGCTTTATTGCTTAAAATAACAATAATTATTGTTATTGTCATATCGCTATTTGGAGTCTATAAGCCAATCTGAGACCATGATATGGTCATATTCAACAGCGTGTCTTTCACTTCGCTTCAAACGCCAACTCGGCTTCGGTCATCGAAAGGGTCTCTTATCGTTTGCAACGTTCACCCAGATTCGTGGTGCCCTGTGCACCGCGTATTTTTCAACCCATCTATTGCGTAGCACCTGCTAACCATTACTCTAAGTCGCTTTGCGGTACAGCGCGGGGGGAGGGGGAGAGGGGATATATTGCGTTCACACAAAGCGTAATGCCAGATGTTATAGCGCACCCGTTTCGGCATGCGAGTCCTCTTTTCACATGTTACACCTCCAGGGTCACCCCGTACTCGGTGTTCGCGCACCTTTTAGCAGACCTCTGCGCCGAGGTAAACATTTCACTAAGACTTCTGTGAGATCGGACCAAGTCGGCGGCGAAAAACAAAGAATTTAAAGTCTATATAATTTTACTAGGAGGTTCTATACCCCGTTCCTATGTCGCGGCATCGCACTGCCTGCAGGTCGGTTGTGCTTCACTTTCAACTAAGCGAACGTGCTTACCTTAACGAACCAATGCTCCTAATAATAGACTAAAGCCTATTTACCCTCTCTGCTTTCCTCCGTTTGCTTTTATATGCATTCGTGGACAGCATCGGTCGACGTTTCGCAGCGCTTTATTCAAGCTTTGTAAGACTGTCGATGCGACTGCGGTGGCGAGGCGTCCCCACCGCTGGCCGACGGCCAATGTTTGCTGCAGCTCCCCCAATCGCTACTGGTCCCGGAAGTTGATCGTGCAAATAGCCGCGTTTTGTGCCCGACCATCTCGTGGCCTGCGGTGCATGGATGCGCACTTCCTGCGCAGACCACGTTCACGCCACGTTACTCCTTGCGAGATGCCGGGTCGGGGCAAAACAAATCGGGCTGTATCAGCAAAGGAGGCGGATCTAGCAACAGGAGCGCGGAATGGAACGAAAAGTCAAGTGATACGACCTGTTGTTTATTACTGAGTCTATCGCGTGTTCGAGTATGAACAGTGTCCCTTACTGACAACACAAATAGAAACGATACCCTTTTAAACGCAACGCCCGCATCGTCTTACAATGATAAGCCTACTTAGGGCCACCGAGTACTTAGAAATGAATATATCGGAAAAACTTGAGGCAAACTTGTGGACCGAGCAAATTGCGGAGGTAAACGGAACGTGCCCTAGTACAAAGCATTTGCTTAAACAAGGTATCTGTTTGACTACGACTACTATGAATGACAAGAGTGAAAAGAAAGAGCCTCACATTGGCGCACAGAATGCGAACTTTTGTTAATCTGCCAAACTGTTGATTACTATATATATTATCGACGAGTTTCGACGCAGACAAGTCCTTATACAATTTATGTTGGACTAGACTAGAGGTTACTGTCTCAGTAGGTTGGCAGAAGTAGACATTCTGCTTATTAATAAGTAAATATTTTTACCATCGGTCATCTGGAACATGTATACCTTCAGTGGATTATATCATGTGGCCTTTAGGACCTAGAAGATTAATCGATCAACAGAGTGACTAGTCTATTTATTCGCCTTCTTATGTAAAAAAAACGTAAATAGTAAATTATGAATTATATTTACCGGAAGGTCTACAAACGGGTAGACGGTATACCGGCCGCCATACACGCATCATACTTTGTACTTGTACTTATCGTTTTGACAAGGTCGTAGTACACTTCGCGAAAACTCTATTTTTTGCTGTTGTTTATGGTGCAAGCGTACGTTATCTCTGTTTGGAGTCTTTTTTGACGCTTTAAGAGCAGAACCTTTAAGTTCTTTTAAACGTCTTCTTTTTTTTTTATCGTCCTCTTTGAACGCGAACATGTAGGCATTCTTCGTTCTGTGTTTTGTTCTCAAAGTTTTCCTTCTGTTGTTGAGCATTACGCATTTTATGTCGTAGTTGCGTTGATCATTTCGGCTGAATCGTGTCGACGTGCTTGTTGATTTAATGGGCTTTGCCTTGTACGTTCGAGTACATGGTCACTCGAAGATACGTGCATCTTGTAGACCTTGCTACAACTGCCGGCGTAGAGAGTCATACAGTGTTACTTTCGCACAGTTGATAGCATAGCGTGCCGTTGTAAGCTTGATTCGTGACTACTCTGGCACTTGGTGGCATGTATTTATGCCTCCCTTGCTGAGGTAATAAACAGTAAACTCCTAACGGTCGTAGTGGAATAACAAGCAAACCGTATTTCCTCTTGGTGGCTTACTTAGTACTTGCGGCCAATTTCTAGTTAGCCGCTGGCATGACACGGTACCTCGTTCTACAGCGAATTTAATTGTGTAGATGCGATTTAATATGACGACACTCGAAAAACACAAACAAGAACTTTGGGTTGCCACACTCAGTCGTCACAGTCTTCCATCTTGACCACTCGCATTCTTCCATTCCAGTAGTGCTGTACTCTAAAGGGCTACCGCTAGATCTTCTCTGCTGGCTTCATCAATTTGTTTATCCGATTCAGTTTGAATACGGCCTTTATCGTGCCGTCTCCTTTATTTTTTTTCGTAACTTGTAACACGTTACTTTTTATGTATCATACCGCGCGTGCGAAGCCGCCCAAGTAATTTACAGACGGGTAAAGCATAAAGCGAATGAGCGGCTTATACAATGCGCTCAATTCTAAACGAATCCGATAATTCCTGCTCTCTCTCAAAAATGCCTTGGAGCTAGGGAGAGCTATTTGCGCCAAGGCTGAAACGGGCAGCCGTTACCAGTAGGAATCGTTTGACGTTGCGGGCTTTAGATCGATGGCCAACACCATGACCACTATATTACGACCAACGTTGCCTAGCCCTTCCCTCAAAAACAAAGAGCCCACCTCCAACCTAAAAGCATTCACTGCATTCTTGCCAACTCTCTTGGCTGCGTCCAAGTTGGTAAGGGTGGCGGAACTTTTAAAGAATGGAGGTTCTTAACTTTGAAGTCCAGATTTTGCTTTCTTTCCCTAGGGTTTCTTGCAGAGGGCCGGTTCTATTGTTAAATCAGTGACGTGCGACCTCTTTCCTTTTACCTCCTTTTTATATTTTTCTCACTGTATGGTGCTTTCCGGGATTTGCTTCGGCCTGTAGCGTAAATTGACAAGATAGCAAATGACTGGGGGCCGACGCAACGAATAAATGGGAATAGAGCCTGGAGGTCCGCTGCTGAAAAAGGTATGAAGATGAAGTACGTCTGCCTTCTTTTTTTGCACAGCAACAGCGCTACCCAATCCAATTTGGTTTTGCTTTGAGCACCCCGAATTGCTTCGGCGGTGGCCGCTGCTGCCGTCAGCTATAAGAACGACCGCTGTTTCAGCATTGTCTGTTTGTCCTTGATCGTAGTACGGATAGGA
The DNA here is from genome assembly GCF_002443255.2 of Varroa destructor. NCBI lineage: Eukaryota > Metazoa > Arthropoda > Arachnida > Mesostigmata > Varroidae > Varroa > Varroa destructor. Next base: position 15,983,973 of record NW_019211454.1, on the reverse strand, counting down.
CACAAGTGCAAAATGGTCCGCTACTAACGGCAACACTAACCGAAAAAGTGGATCAGACGATTTCCTCTAGCCAAACGTAGCTAGGCGCGCACTCTCCCAAATGGACGACACATCTGCGTCCGTTCGTTGCATTTCGTCCATTTCAGGGCACACCACTCGTTCATACGACAGAAGCGATATCGCACTTTTCGAATGCGGCCGATACTCAGACATCGTATGTTAGGACATGCAGTCCCGCAGGCCTGTCGAGACGTTTCATCGTCGTAAAGTTCTAAAACCGTATTTCCTTTAAATCAGATCGACCAGGCGACCAGTATGTCCACAAGAATTGCCTTTGAATCACTGGAAGCTACGTGGTTAGACAAACGGAAAACGTTTACACGTCCCTTTAACAAAGCTAGCTAGGATAGGAGAAGCTTGTGTTTACGATGCCAACGCCACATCTTTTTCCTCGATCGACAAAACTAGAAAGTTGCGAAGTCCCTAGCAATTCGTAACATGTCTGACTGGTACTATATGAGTCGTTCTACTGGCAATGCGGTAACAGCTACAGATGGACAACGCCATTTACATATATAAGACTTGATGGCTGATGGAGAGAGAGAGAAAAAAGGAATCGACATCAGACCATGGCCAAAGCGATAATAGGATTCGCAAGAAACGTGAGTGTGCGACACGCTATCGGGAATATGGCATCGTGACAATGTGAAGGTAAATCTAAACAACAATAATGCTAGCCTGACTGCTCGGACGTGCTTCGCTTTGAATGTGATGCTTTTTCCGTCTGCGTAGCGTTTTTTTTATTGTTAGCTTCGGGTTGTGTGCACTGTCTCGTTTTGTGTGGTACCACTTGGGTTCTGCTATCTATATTGAGAAACGTTAGCAGACGAATGATGTAAATTGTTTATGATTCAAGCGCTAGGTCGTTGATTTTAACAGGTTATTGACACCGATTCGTTTTTACGTATCTTTATGGTACAAATTCAATTTTGTTTCTGAATAGCACCGTAATGCTACTAGATATAGGTAGCTTTGGTAGGACACAGTTTTTGCCTAGAATCTCGGAGGGGCCGTATCGGACTGATGATCCCGTGGGTCCCGTGCGAATAATTTTTCAGCAACCAGTGCAGCTAATACTAAAATATCATAATAATGTAACGAAATATTTTGTTTTCGTTGTTTTGCTCTCATACACCGTTTATCCATATACGTTTATCTACTATGGATTATCAGTAGTTGGATACCTTGAAACCTCCTTTGTAGATTACCAGACAGGCAATCGGCACTGCAATTACAATGAATATCTATCGACCCGCGCGAAAATATAGGATACATACGTGGAAGGCGCGCAGGCCATAAGATTCACTTCACAGTACTATTGTCCCACATATATGAAGACCACTGCTACAGGCTTCAGCAGGTATCAATAATCGACATAGATTTCGTTATACGATTTAAAAAAAGAAATGACATAATTCCAGATGGCCTGATATGGCATGCCGTTCGCTTGTTCATATTATTACAGTTAACATACATATACCTGCTTAATTTTAGGAGATGTCTCGAAAAAAGGAACAGCGTTAAGACGAGTCAAATTGTGTTTCTACGGTTGAGGCTGCAGATGGTGTCGTTTTTCTAAACTTAAGACGTTTCCTGAACTTACCGTCTTCATAACCACAAACAAAATCAATATCATCATCAGGGAAATGATACTTTGTTGCCCCATAATAGAGCTATCTGGGGGAGGTGCAGCATTGCTCTAGGAAACGGCACGGGAGGGGTAGCGTCGTGGCGACTTTCTCTAACCCTCCCTTCCTCTTTCCTCTCTATCGCACTTCTTGCGTAAGAAGTTTCTTCATCCAAAAACCGTTACGTTGTCTGTCTTCGCTTTTCTGGTGCAATCTTACCCCCTGCTACACACCCGCGGGTCCCAGCTAAACCGCTTAGGGTTGCTCGCTCTGTACTACGCCTTACCTATCCTTCTCTACCGAACATCGTATATATCTCGCTA